>NC_056738.1:190075278-190185278 GCF_019279795.1 Protopterus annectens
TCACAAGTCATCTACAACAACTGGAAAGGCCGCAGAAATACCTCACAAAGAATTACTGGCCTCAAACAGATGGCCTACGCAGACAGTCTCAAAAAACTCCAGCTTTACTCCATCGCATATCGCCTACTCAGAGGCGATCTCTGCCTAACATACAAAGCTATGTCAAACCCACAGCTCCACTGTGGACATGCTCCACTTAAATAAATCTCAATCCCACTGAGTTACACACTCTAGGGACCTAAACCTTGTCACCACATTAAACAGAACATGCTGGAGGGATAGATTCCTGTCCCAGAGACTTCCCATACTCTGGAACAGACTACCTATCTATGTCATACAGAGCTCCTCATTAGTACTCTTCAAGAAAAATCTTAATGATTGGATGAGAAATAGGAAATTCACCCCAGGATAACTTCTGTGGCTCTGCTTGACAGGGACACAGGAGAATAATTTTCTTGGGTGGCGAAAGCTGGGGTGCCTTTTTGGCTAGGCTTATATAGGCCCTAGGGCCAATAGCCTAGTGCCTACCTATGAACCTTGGCATCCACCATTGGGCGTAAAAGCGGATTACCCAAATCCTTATGTGTTTTAATCATCCCAAATATTGAGGAAGTCTGTGGGAAATCATCCTTAATATAATTGTATTCTTCAATAGAAAGCAACTCATCAAGTAGTAAATCATAAATATCCCTATCAATTTTAAATATGCAATATTCAACTGATTCCTAGAGCTTTCTTCATACGGATCAGTAAATAACATGGCCTCCTTTCTACTAACATAGTCAATTTGATCCATAACAACCATTCCTCCCTCCCTTGTCTGGTTTCATACATCTAATAGAGTGGTTGCTACTGGGTCTATAGTATATAAGAGAACGCACTAAATTGCGTATGCTATATAATCGACCCACTAACACCGAAAAAGCAAAATGTTAAACAAATAGATCAGCAATTTTTTTCTCTGAGAAAAAGAATTGCTGATCCAGTAAAAAAAAAAAAAAAAAACACAAAATAAACTGGGGGGCTTTGCCCCCCACATACCCTGACATGGGGGGGCTGTGCACCCACACCCCCCCTACTTAAATATACCAAATCTGAGATTGCACCACAGTGGAGAAAATGGCAAAGTCCCGAAAATGGCCCAGTGATTTTTTTCCCTAGGAAAAAAAATCACTGTTCCGTGCTTTCGAGATTTTGCCATTTCGGGTAAGTTGGTTTGATTAAGCAGCGTTTGCAGTTTAGTGCATTTGCTGACTTTATAGGGACCCATTGCTACTAATTTCATTAAGCAAATCCCATTCTGTATTTGAAAGATTATTAAACTTCCCCTGTGTATTGTCTCTGTAAACTTTTTTCATATTGTGCTCACATATTTTTTCAAACAAGGAAATAGTAGGGTTTAGGGGAGGATTGAAAACACTTGGTTTCTTTCTAACATCAAACATAATACTAAAGTTTTCTCGTGAACATTTTCAAGTCCACAATTGTCTTAGCTATATTACCATTTCTCAGTGGAACAAAGGTTAAGCCTCTTTCAAAGAGCGAGACATGATTTCTCGTTAAAGCCACTGAGCTAAAGTAGTAGATTTTATAGTCATTTTTCCAGTTAAAAATAATCTTAGGCACATTTAAACTTAATAGTTCCTCGTTCTCCCTTTCCTCCTCTAGGGAGGCTGAAAGTTCCTGGGTTGAAATTCCTGGTGTTAATGTCCCTGCCGATCTCCCTGATAACCCATTATCTGGTTCTGTAACATCTCAAACCTCTGGAAGGGGGGGGGGTGGGGGCAGAAACTCCAAAGGGTTTTCAGTGGCCACAATGTCGTTAACCAGTTCAGGTTCAGAAGGAAACTTGTTGTTATAAATACTATTAAACACTTTTATAGGTGTAGGGGGGCTTTTTTATTATTGCACTGAATTCTATCATGGGTAGGCTTTTTTTCTTTACTAAGTCTTACCTCGTTAAATGTTTTCTCAACCCTGTTGACAATGGAATCATAATCCACCCTGTGTATTTCGAAGGCCAGTGTTTTGTGACTATAGCATATATAGGTGTTTCTGTGGCTATAAGTGGTTTTATTTTTATTTTAGGCATATGCAGTAAATTTCATAATACTTTTTACCATGTACTATTTGACTGTATCTCCTTTTTTTTGCATATTTTGCAGTGGTAACCTTGTGTTTAACTAGTTAGAATTAGATGTGTATATTAAAAGAACCTCTTAAAACAAATCAGTAAACAATACATGACATTTTATAAGTTGCTATGAGAAGTATCAGGTACAAAATGTGATATCTGCAGCACTGACTGCATATGAAATACCCTTACTGTATGGTTGCCAAGGTCCCAGTCATTGTCAGTGTCAGCACCTGAAGAATATAAGTAGCATTAAAGTTGATCAGAAGCTCATTCATCCCTATTGTCTAGAGTGAGACAAAACAATTGAAAA
Source organism: Protopterus annectens (assembly GCF_019279795.1). NCBI lineage: Eukaryota > Metazoa > Chordata > Ceratodontiformes > Protopteridae > Protopterus > Protopterus annectens. The sequence continues at coordinate 190,077,726 of NC_056738.1, forward strand.
AAAGGATGTTAATACGAGTGTCCTGTTTTCCCTGGGAGCCAGGCTAATGGGTCACTAAACATATGTACAGCTATTTGAGTTTAGAACTGTCTACTAAAGGCTCTCAAAAGCAATGAGTCATTTTCCCAAGTAAGATTGCCTTGAAATTTTATGTTAAAAGAGGAAGAAGCAAGTTAGCTTTGGCATAACTATAGGGTAACAAATATTCCAATATTGCTGTGTAACTTTCAGACTTTTGATTAAGAACATTTGAAGTGTATCTTGTGTCAAAGGAGTTTTTAGTGACTTTGAAGCAAGTTTTGTATTAAAGAAGTTCTTAAACCAGTTCATTTTTTCATGATTCCAGTGGCTTTTTATTTACTTACAGATAAAAGATGCTGATGGAAAAAAAATCTGACCTATGCACGTCCTTTTCTATTGATCATCACATCTTTAAAAGTAATCATGTAGGAGTTTAAATTCAGAATTTGATATCCAAAATGTCTTCATTCTTTAAGATTCTCTTAGGTTGATCTCTTTAATTTTGCATTCTAAAAAATTTATTTATTGCTGCTTTAGTTGCAGATGTACTTAGGATTTGCACCCTAAAGAACTGTATATTCTTTCATGCATCACTGGGACACATATTTATACTAAAAGTCCAACTGAATTTTCTTTTGAAGAATTCCACTGTGTCACTTTCTTCCATTCCTTCACTCAGCCCTGGTAGCCTAAAGCTCTTAAATCTCAAGCACTTTTTTGAGATCATCGTCTATTGCTATCAAATAATTCAGTTTGCCAATAATTGTTTTCCACAGAATGGGGATAGCTGACACCAAAGGCTTTTCATATTTTTGTAGCAAACTTTTTTTTTATATTTTGAGTTCTTGGTCAGGAGATGATTTTTAAGTTCAGTCATTTTCTTAGGTTTCCTGTGGAAGGGCACCAGAGTTTCAGTTCTAGCACCATCAGTCCAGACCATCTCTGCTGCCTGCATTCTGATTCTTTGTCATTTTATACCATATACCAGCAAATGACAGTTGCAGGCATATAATGACCAGATATATTAACTCCAGTCACCACAGAGTCACAGAGCTGCACATCAGTCATAAAGACATAAAATTTATTTAAACAGTGACTCATTTTTATCTTTTACGTTTTAGTAGCTAAGCTGATCAAGACAATGGCACACCATCAGGCTTACTAGGTCCACTTCAATGCCCCTAATGAGGCTCTTATCTGACACAAAACAAAACAACTTCAAGAAGAAAAAGACATGTATGGAGAGTAGGCTGTTTCCTGGTTTCATTAACAGTTTTGCTGGTTGTGTCATTCTTGGTAACTACATGAAGGATAGTAATGAACTTGTTCTGTGGAGCCTGTGTTTAAGGAAATACCATCTTGTCCCAAGCAAGCTCTACCCTCTCAAACACAGGATGAGATGGAGAAATATATTGAAAATCAGATTAATTTGGTCACAGTTGTCAGTAGTAAAGATAGAAAAATGCTACATATTTGAAGGGAAGTCAGTCAGTCACCACCAATAATGAATGAAGGACACAAATCTGCATCTTATCAGAATTAAAGAGGGCACAAAGAGAAACATTTGTTGCAGTTTATTAGAGACTGCTACCTCAAGAATTGAAAACTGATAATGTCTCTGAGTCACTGACGACACATATTTTGTTTTGCATTTGCTCTGGAGTTGTTAAAATTATTGCAATGCTTTTCACACCCATTCAATCTTGGGTTGTTTGTGCTATGGTGGATTCTTGCTGACAAGAAATTCTATGTTGATGGCTGTGAGAAAGGCATGTCCTCTGACTCGAGCAACTGTTGCCCTGTTCCTTAACTTTTCTTACAGAGCTTGTAAAAGACAAAAAAGCCTTTTAAGGTGTTAGGAACAGATTGTGCTCCCTTGTGATCCAACATAGTTTTTTGTATCCTGTTTGACACTGAATTATGTACGGGCTGCCAAATTGTGGATTTGTGATGATCCACAGGGAACAGTGAAAATACAAAACAAAACACTGCCGATGTTTGATCAGATGAACTCAGAAAGTACCCTTTTTCTAATGGGCTGAAATTTGAAAGATTGTTTACATATGAGACTCCTCCAAGATATTTCATTTGCCTATGAATCAGGAAAGGAACTAGTATGCCTAACATTTTAAGTGTATGAAAAGTATCATTTCTCTTTTTGTTGCCTTGCAGTAACATCTTCTTCCTTCAAATATTATTTCTCATTATTTGCCAGCGGCTACTTATTTTGTGCTTTAATATATTAGTTGATATGTATATTAGTCTGTAGAATGATATTCCTCTCCCTTTTTGATTACGGGAGTGTATATTCATACTGTATATAACTCATGTTTTTTAAATAATTTTGTCACTCTCTTCAGTGTTGTCAAGTCCCAATGGTCTTTCAGCTGCTCACCACTGTTTTTCACTCAGTGTTAAAATCTGGGAGGTCTATTCCTGAGGGCATCACACTGCAGGGCTAGGTTTTTTTTATTTTATGTCCTTTTCTGTTATCCTTCCAGTCCCTCAGAAACCAATATGTGGTTGTGTCAGTGTGAGAAGGTACATATACTTCCATCTAAGCACCCCAACACAGACATCTTTCTATATCTCCTTCGGTTGGTTTTGCCTGCTGCAGTCCTGCAAGCTGCAACTAGAAGCTGCTAGAATGCACAAAATATAAACCCATGAACACAGAGAGAGGACAGATGGCAAATAGCTGCTGAAGTCCTCCTCCTCTTTTATGTCCTGGACATCTGGTTGTCACCCAGGTTACTGATCAGATTCAGGTGAGCAGTGTCACAGATAGGAGTGTTCCACTTTATGATATTAGGTCAACTTATTACTGGTGCATTTAATTTTGCTACAATTATATCACCAATATTTCCATCCCCTCTTTCTTTGCTGCAAGATTTCAGTGTGCATGCAAATAAAGTTAACTACTGTAAAAAGAAAACAGTTTAGCACAGATAATTATAGCAATTTGGTGCTAAAAGATTCATCTTGTAGTGTTGGGTCAGTCTCCATTTGCATTCTGTGACCCTAAGTAAGTCACTTAACCTGAAAGCATTCCAGAACTGCCCCTGAAAAGAGGGTGTAGCTAGGGAGATTAACCTAATTAACAAATTAATAACATAACATAAAATAAAATAGTATCCAAACCATGAGTAAGTATGCACTGAATGACAGCTGCAGCCTCCATGTGTTTATCAGTGTGAGCATATACCCAGGGTGAATACACAGAAACTACATATTTGTTTTTCAAAACACTGTGCAGTGTTTTGTGAGCATTACTATATTATGCAATGCTTCTGGAAATAAAAGAGCACTCCAGAAATGAATCCTCATAGAAAAAGAACATTACACACATACAATTAACTTTGATAGAACAATAGCATTATTTTTTGTCATTACACAGGTCTAGAAGTACCCGCGGTGGTGGTGCTGTGGTAGTGTTGTCGCCTCACAGTAAGATGCTGTCTGGTTCGATTCTCAGCTAGAGCGTCTTCTGCGTGGAGACGTGCGTGAATGGGCATACCTTCGTTGAAGGTTGTGCATCAGGGCTGGTAACTCGGCATGTAAAAATCAACTACCAATCATTAGCAGACTGGAGTTCCGCTGTGGCGACCCCTAACCGGGAAAAGACGCAACAACAGTGAAACAGTGTAAATTGCAAATAAAAGCAAGTGTGATATTTTGTTGCAAAGAGACAATTTGCTGATGAATCACAACAATGTAAGACATCTATAATACACATTCATTAGTGTAAAGAACACCATTACACATAAAATTAAAAACAAAATAAAAATGGAGAGCTCCATCTATACTTAACATAGTCACTCTGTTAAACAGCATATTTATATTTATACATTTTACATATGTGACTGCGGTGGTGGTGCTGCGGTAGCGTTGTCACCTCACAGTTAGACTTTGTCCGTTCGATTCTCAGTTAGAGCGTCTTCTATGTGGTGACATGTGTGAATGGGCATTCCCTCGTTGAAGGTTGTGCGTTAGGCCCATCAAGCCAGCACGTCAAAATCTACTGCTAATCATTAGCGGACTGGAGTTCCGCTGTGGCGACCCCTAACCAGGAAAAGCTGAAAGAAACAAACAAACAAACATACATACAAATATTTCAGACATGAGCAGAAATGCTGTTCTTACATGCAAAGTGATAGTCATAGTTTGAACTCATTTCCATTTCTTATATTTTCTCAACTATCATCTTGCTTGGATTCCACTTCTGAATTTTGCCAAACTGTTTGACATTCTTTCAGGAAGTGGTATAATTCTTTATTGTATTTACAGTTTTCTGTTTGCATCTTGCACCACGGAGCTCAGGTTTTGATTCAAAAGGGTCTGTCAGCTTCCCACTTATATGGTTAGCAAACTGAAATTAATAAATAAAGAAACAGATAAACAGCTGAATAAAGAAATAAGAGGAATAAATTAAATTATTTCAAACAGAGGATAAGTTTAATTTGTGGTGCCTTGGAGAGTATAGCACACATCTATTTGTTGTTTTCATTACTTATTAAAGTAAACAATTATATGTTTGTTTACAGGTACCTTGTTATGTGTGTATACAGTCTGTGCTCTTACAGGACAAAAACACAGTAGACGGTATTCTGAAAGGAAAAATAGTCCAGTGTGTAAAGCTAAACCTTGCAATAATGACATTCAAATGAGATGGATTATTATTTATTTTACATTTGTTGACCACGACTGTCTGACTAAGCTCACAATATTTTACAGCAAAGGCCCAGGGAGAAAAGCTCAGAATTATACAAAACAATTAAAACATTAAATAACAATTGAGATATACAAGTGGATAACAGATCTCATACAGTAATTACAAAATTATATCACACTAAAAACAAAAGGATGATAACAATAAAAGCAAAGAGCAATAGGCAGTGTATAACAAAAGCTTAGGACGTTACATAGAAGCCACATACAGTGGATATAAAAAGTATACACACCCCTGTTAAAATGCCAGGTTTTTGTGATATAAAAAATAACACCGCAATAAATCATTTCAAAACTTTTCCCACCTTTAATGGACCTATAACCTGTACAATTAAATTGAAAAACAAACAAATCTGTACAATACACTGGTTGCATAACTATGCACACCCTTAAACTAAAACTTTGTTGTGTGTGCACACCCTTAAACTAATACTTTGTTGAAGTACCTTTTGATTTAATTACAGCATTCAGTCTTCTTGGGTACACACCTGCCATCAATTAAAGAAACTCTGATTAACCCCAAATAAAGTTCAGCTGTCCTAGTAGGATTTTCCTGGATTTTCCTGATATTTACTCAGTTGCCTGCTACAGCAAAAGCCATGGTTCACAGAGAGCTTACAAAGCATCAAAGGGATCTCATTGTTGAAAGGCATCAGTCAGGAGAAGGGTACAAAAAAATTTCCACAGCATTGGATATACAATGGAACACAGTGAAGACAGCCATCAAAAAGTCGAGAAAATATGGGACAAAAGTGACATTGCAAAGAACTGGACATCCCTCCAAAACTGATAAAAAGACAAGATGAAAGCCCATGAAAAATAGGTACAAATCTGTACGCTGATTAACATCTAATTTGCATACATAATTATGTAACCACGCCCACTCCGGTGGAATTGTGGGATACCAAATTTCAAACACAAACTGAAGAACAAACAACCAAAATATAGCACCAGAGTCCTCCTGCAGCCATTCCAATATCCCATTACCTGGCTATTCCGCCCCATTTACCATAAACAGTAATGTATGCATTCTGCTTTACTTCTACAATGATTTGGATTTTATTTTTAAATTTTACAGCACAACAATGCAGAGATACTAATAGACATCTGGTAAACAAAGATATACTGTCTCACAATGAAAATAGGCTTGGCATTAAAACTTCTCTGCCCTTGAAACTCACATTCACTGAAACAGCATTGAAACCCAAACCACATCAAAAGAAAATGCATCTGGTTGAGTAGTGGATAAAGATTACATTTGGGCTGTTTTCAAACCATTGCCCCCTTCACACAAAACAAGAAACATACTTGTGTTCTTTTCTTTGATACACCTTCCTGACTTTATTCAAATTATATTTCTTGTATACTACAACACACTTGTTAAACAATACTAACAATTATACCAGACAAAAAAGTAATCACTGTCAAATTGTTCTACATGTTGACTACGAGCAGGTACATTGATTTCAACTTCAGTTTCCAAATGGCTAAAATATATTTACCAATAGATGTTGAGCTGCTGAACCACTTTTTGCTCTGGCAGCAATAACTACAGGAAAACATTATTTAATTAGATAAAATGGGAGGTACTGGCAGCAATAACTACAGCAAACCATACTCTGCTCTGCTTAATTGCACGCACTCACACTTGCTAGTCGGAGACGAGGGAATCTGGCAGCAATAACTACGAGAGAAAAAAACACAGCACTGAAGGCTGAATAACGAGGGAGCCTGGAGCCACTCTGCTTAATTGCACACACACAACAAACATACCCTCCTCTCCTAGCTAAGCTATGCAGACTGAATAATAATGGAATGAAAGGGAACCCCTTTGCTTAATAGATTAACTAAATTGCACATAGTCACACACAGTACTCAGATAAACCTGAGCGGAGCGGACAGATTGGGTCTGGCAGGCAGCAGCAAAAAAGAGTAAAAACCAAAGCAGCACTGTCAGACACACCTTTGTTTCTTACCTAATTAACCGGGTGCTTTATCCGTCCCACATGACTTTAGAAAAACTCATAACACTGTTCCTTATGTGTCATCTTGTTATATCACAGTCATAAAATAGTAAGTCTTTTAAAGGCAACAGTATTGTGTTAATATATCTTGTAGAAAAAGCTAAAATATTAGTATCGATAGTAGAAGCATTGTTTAGCCTTACAAAACTGCCACAGATTTAGAGGCATTTCCAAACAATTCCGCTGTCATGCACTGATCCTCAGAATTTGTGTTATAATCCCACGTTTACCTGCTCACGCTGCCTGCTGCTTACCCCTTGGAAGTTGGAATTTGAAATATAAAACCAAAGTAACCTACCGAACCTAGCGATAGTACTGCTGCGACTCCCTCATAATTCTCGTTGTTGCTTGCTGCCTGTATTCCTGGTTCCTGCTTGCAGCCAGCTCGTAAAAAAATTAAAACAAACATTACCGCCATAAAATTGAATCCATTAGGGTTGCCTGGTTGCTTGCTGCTGTATTCCCACTCGCAGACAGTCGGAATTTTGGAAATAATGACGTGAGCTCTTGAGCTCAATTCCGACTGGCTGGTAGCCCTGACGGCACTGACGTCATTGCGCACGTGATGACGTCAGCCCCGACAGCGCGATTTAAAAAAAAAAAAAAAAAGCAAAAAAATCGGAAATGAAGGGGTGCCAATCGGGAATCGTGGCACCCCTTCATTTGGACCCCAAAACTTGGTAAATACCGAGTAATTCGGTATGGTTTGGAGGTCTGACAACAATCTCCCGTATTCGCCATTTGTCTGGACTATGGGGTAGGGTTGCAAGACGGAAGCCTTTTCTTACACAGAAAAGCATCCAGGCCCGGCTAAAATTTGCAAAACAATACATCAGGTCTCCCAAAAGCATGTGGGAAAATGTGTTATGGTCCGAGGACAGCAGGGTCCTTGGGATATAGTAAGGTTTCATTTTTAATGGATAGGTATTAAGATATTTCACTTTGTTTTTGGATGTAAAAAGGTAGGAAGGAGGGATTTTTATTTTAGGGAATAGGATATTCATTGGAAGGATAGATGCATAGATAGCTATGGGTTTCTGTGGGTAAGAAAATGTATATGAGTGAGGGTTTGTAGGGGCTAGCCCTTGGTGTGCTTATATTTGCCCTAAGAAAAACAATCAGCCAATTGAGCATACACTTCTGCACTCCATTCACATGGAAGAGCACCAGCAGGGTTCAAGGTGATCAAACATGCAGGAAGCTCCAGTCCACAAAAGGTAATGTTGGAAGGTGAAATATGTATCTTACAGGTTACGCCCAGGTTCTGCAAATAAAAGGCAACAATGTTAGGTGAGGTAGAAGAGGTTATTTTTCAGCTATCTTTCATAAGTGATGTACTTCCATTTTCCATATTTCTTGATGTTCTCCTATGATGTCCGTGCCCACTGCACACGAGAATCTGCCACTATACTAAATGAGCATGGAATCTAACTAAGCATGTGGTATATATATTTGGGGGTCCAAGCTTCAGCACTCTATTGTTTTCTTCAATACAGCCCTCACCTGAAGCTGGGTAAGCAGGGTACCCTTCACATGACAGAAAGTACCATTCTGTGGTAAAACTGTGTGAGTGGACTTCTGTGTTGTAGGCACAGTGTTTATTAATATTGCAGGCATTGCACTACATTCTGTTCTGTGGCTCCTGAGGCTGGAGCCAGCCACCGGTTCTTCACCTCCTGATCAGTCATAGGTTTCTCCTAATTATCATTAGCATATTCTTATTTTAACCAGCTAACTGCTCCACATAGGGCTGATAAACATCAAGCCATAAAAAACAATCTGCTCTATTACTGATGACATATATTTTGGAGTTTGTCCCATAAGGCTCGCACTACCTTCCCATGCATTTGTGCAGCCAGCTGATTGCTTGCCAGGTGTAATGTGGTCTTCAACCCGTTTTAATCAACCTCTAACAGTAGGAAGGTGTGTGCCCTCCATTGTTTTACTGCTACAAGACATACATCTGGACAACCTTGCATCTTCTTATTGTCTCTAAACCGCTGTAGTACCCTTTTCTAAGCCACCTAATTACCTTTACTGAGGGTGTTTATTATCTGTTGTTCTCATACATCCACTGATACTGTGAATTAATCTGTACCCAAACTGGTACTGGTGCTGTTTCCAGTGCCACTCTCTTGAACTGAGCCCACTGTGAAAGCAACGTAGTGTAAAATGTCCAATTATTCTTCACCTCATCCTTTTTGCTGATTGCTCCCTGCCTTACCTAAACATATGTTGTCCGATTTTGAGTTGGGAGTACCTTGTTTGCCTTCTCTTTGTATATCCAGGAAGAACTCCAACTATGTAATGGTAAATTAATGTCTGCATGTAATTAATTACTCTTGGCCACCTGCTGCAGAGCTTGCTTCCTCTTAAGTACCTCCCCCGCCAGTTTTTAGGAATATGGCAACAGTTATCCTGAAAAAAAATGCAGTGCAGTTTGAGGGTGTGCCAACACACAAGTAAGAGCTCTAAAAATTTATATGTCTGAAGGCAAGAATACTCTTTGTTACTTGATAGCTTCATTGGTGGTTACTAGGCTACTGACCCAAAAGTCTTTATAAGTCTAGCCATGTGTTCCCAATATAATTCTAGAGAAATGAATACAAAGGATCTAGCCTAAATTCAAGATCTTAGTTAGCAATGGCTACCCATATCTAGGAGGGTTATAGGTGAAATCCCCGACAAGGAATTTATGGTTTTCCATCCAGTCATCCAGGCTACACACAAACAGTGTCATAGCGGACTTTGTATTATGTAAACTGGCAGTCTATTCCAGAGGAGTGGCAACCTCTGAGAGACATATCTGTTTCTCCAGCAGGCCTTATTTATGTCACAGGCCAGATTAAGTTCCCTGGAGCAAGTGACCCTTATCCCATTTGAGTTGTGGATGTGCAGCATTTCCATTAGGTTTGGATCTGAGATTGATCTGCAGGCCAGGCACAAGTCTTCTCTAAGTAGTCAGTACGCAACTGAGTACAGTGATGGTGACTTCTATGTGTCAGTGTATGACATGTGGTGGAGACCCTGTAATTTTCTTGGTTAGAAATCTCTGAGGTCTCTCAAGTTGCTGCAGGTGCCTAGTAAGGTACATACCAAAGGGAGCCTTGTGCTCAATTATTGGCCTGATAAGGGTCGAGTATAGGGGTGTTTTGACCTTTTTACGCTGTTGAGATGACCTCTTTTGCTATTGAGGCAATGGCTTTGATAATGGGGCGAGCAATGTAGGATGCCTTCCTTACCACAGTAGACACATAGTGGTCAAAGGTTAGGCTGCAGTCAGCTTGCATTCCCAAGTCTCTCACTACTGAGTTGTTACGTTAGGGTATTGTTATATGATAGTCTGCAGGGATATCATTTTTACCGAAGGGGGTGATAATGCATTTTTAGCACTGAGTTTAAGTCCACAGCTTTGGTACCAACCATCAGTATGTGTAAGTTCCTCTTGAAGTATATTGACATTGATTGGGGATTCAGTGATTGCACCTAATTTGCAGTCACCAGCAAACTTAGTCAGGCACAGCCCCTCTGTTTTTGCCTGAACTTCTGAGAAGTATATTCCAAACAATAGGGGGCCCAGCACTGACCGCTGTGGAACTCCACTGCTGACAGTTCTGCTGGTTGACGTAAAGTCCCCAACTTTGACTGAGTGTGATCTGTTGGTGAGCCAGTTTGCAACCCACCTGACAACATAAGGGTTGATATTCAGCTGGGAGAGTTTATCAATGATGCCCAAATGTGGGACTGTGTCAAAGGCCTTTGCTAAGTCAAGGTAGGTTGTATGCACAGATTTCCCTTCATTTATGGCTCTGGTGGTGTTTTTGAAGAAGTCTACTAGGTTTAACAGGCATGACCTGTCTTTTACAAAACCAAGCTGTGTCCAATGAAGGGTTTGGGGATCACCTATGTCCTTATTTATAGGGTCAATGATGATTTGTTCCATGACCTTACAGATAAGGCTGGTTAAGCTTATGGGTCTTTAATTCCTGTAGTTTGAGTTACACTTTTAATACTCTTATCAAGTAGCATATGACAAATAAAAAAAACGTTACTTGTAAAACTAGGAATAAAGGGTTTGTGACATGAATGCTGTTAGGAGCAGCTATACTTCCACCTTAGTCAAAATACCCCCTGCATGTCAGTATATGAGAGTGTGCATGTATATATCCACCAACACACCACACATACAGGTGTGTGTACGTCTGTATACATAAACAGAGACACACAAATTCAGAAACAGATTTGTGTGTATGTGTGTGCATATATATATATATATATATATATATATATACACTTTTATGTGTGCATGTGTGTACACATACAAATATATGTCGATCTATAAAGACATAAAGATATACAACATATACATTTTAAACAATCAAAGCAATACATTTGATAAACACAATGACACATGCATTTATTTATTTATTTAAATTATCTATTTCTATCTTGATAAGGGGGTAAGTGGTCTCATCAACACAGCCATCTGTGTCACAAAAGAGGCAAGTTTGAGACAAGTTATGATAATTCCAAGGTTACCAGTGTAGTATACCACTAAAACAATTATTTGCACTGCATACAAAGTTTTAATAAAATACACGCATTATCCATACCTCTCAACTATACAGATTTTCGCAGAATGTACAGATATTTGCCTCATATTTTTGGTCTGTTTTTTTCATAAAATTGAGGTTTTCTGGCAAATTAGTAGCAAATCATTTAAGACTGAAGTTAGAAAATAATGGTAGAAGTTTGAGTTTCAGACTTCATACCCTTCAGAATACTCATGCTAATGCAACACCTGTCATTCTAGCAACTTTCTAAGTTTGTAAAAGCAGTATTTAAAATTGTCCCTATTTTTGGATCTTTGTCCCATTTTTATTTATGGCTTTGTCCACATTTCTTGCTCTAAGAGGTTGAGAGGTATGATATTTATCACATATCCAGTATATACAAATTTGACAAGATATTCAAGAATGTCTTGAATTGCAAGCCAGTCAATAAGAGACAGCAAGGCTGTGGTTTTACAACCACATGAATATAAATTTTGATTACATATTGCATACATACTTGTGCACACAGGTAGGAAAATATAGGGAAATACAGAGACTATGTTTGCCTCAACTTTCAAATGGTAACCGGTGTAACTCTACTCCAGTCAAATATTCAGGAAAATAGTGAAAGTTCCAAACATTTTACCACAGTGCGGAGAAAAAAAAAGAAAAGAAATTCAGTTGGATGGAATCAGTATTATACAGACAGTTACTGTGTGATTCCTGAAGGGTTTCAGTTAATGGGAAAATACTTTTAGTACAGTAACACAATTAAATTTCAAAGTTGTCTGACATGTTTTTATTGAAACTCTTACTAAGCTAACTGTCCTTGCAAGCTTAGCCAATTATCCCTTGTGAGACTCAAACCCTGCATCTTGTGTTTGTAAGGCAAACACCTTAACCATTAGGCCACCCACACCGACCATTTGTGGGTTTGTTTCCAAGATGCAACTGTCCAAAGCAATACTGTCCTGTGAAATGAGGGAAACTGTCTTATAAATGTACGTCTGCATTAGTACATGCGCTAGTAAGCAACACTGTTGCTGAGTATATGAAAAATAATTACCAGTGAATGGAAAAAAACATGTGCCAACAAGCATGAAAAAAAAAAACAAACAAAAGAAAATACAATTGCCCAATTTGGGATAATCATTCCACTAAGTTTTACAAAATAAATAAATAAATAAATAAATAAATAAATAAATAAATAAATAAGCAAATACTAAAGATGCAATTTCATTGCTGCAGAGGCTTCAGATCTGAGTGTGACTAGATAGATTCTCTGGCTGAGGCTAATCTAGTCAGTCATTCATATAATCTAATAGCCTATGGGTGGGGGGAAGGAAAATACAAAAGAACACACTTTAAACTGTTAGCAAGCCGCGGTGATGCAGCGGTAGCATTGTTGCCTCACAGCAAGAAGTTCTCCCGTTCGATTCTCGGCTGGAGCGCCTTCTGTGTGGAGTCTGCATGCCCTCCCCTGGTTGAGTGGCATTCGAAAGACATGCATAGAATGAGTGTGCCTATGCTGAAGGTTGGGTGTCGAGCTGGCACCTTGGCACCCATAAAAAATCTACTGCCAATCATTAGCAGACTGGAGTTCTGCTGTGGCGACCCCTAACCGGGAAAAGCCGTAAGAAGAACAACAACACTTTAAACTGTTAGCATTTCTTGTAATGACCATCCCCCACTGATGTTTGTGAAATCTGACCTGCAATCTGCTAACACCTTCTCTGAAGATCCTGCCTCTCTTTGAACATGTGACTTATACTGCACTAAAAAAGTAAACAAAGTACTCCAGCAAGCAACTGATTTTAGAAATGAGATAGTGCCCCTTTAAGTAACCACTATACAAACTAACTACTGCAATCATGCATGCTTACTCTCAGGTTGCATTCTCAAAATGGCACTAGAAATAGCACATGCCTGGTACATATACGTGCGCACACAGTCTTTGATGTGCTTCTTAAAGGCACAGCACATTCTGTCCTACACTCTGATCTACACTGTTCTTCTGTACCTCTGAAATAATACAGATAATAAACTCACTACAACAGCCTCTCTATATAAATACATTTGTTAAATTCTCCAGACCAGAAAATAAATGGTCATCTAAAGTCAGTAATCTGGAGAGGTGAATGGCATGATTTTAATCACATTCTTCTTAATATACAAAGGATAAGCACTAGAAATATGAATATAGTTATTACCAAATGGTGGCTTTCTGTATAAATTGGATGAACATGTTTGTTTATGTCAATAAAAATGTTGATATCTAGAAAATGAACGGTCTCTGAAATGACAGTAAAAGTAAACTTCAAAAATTTAAACTGTGGTTAATATCATGTAAAACTATATTAATTCCATCCAGACTAGAATCTACCACAAACAAATTAATCATCAATAGAGTGACAATATAATACATGTTTGTGATAAAATTTCTGCTTGCTCAGAAATACCTTCTCCCACTCATTTAACATTGTGTTGGCAAGTTTGTGTGCTAGAAAGCATTATTAAAATTCACAAATCTCATCTTCGCCAGATAAATGCCCAAAAGTGCCAAGAAACCATGATGCAAGATTGAGTACCTTGTTTCACAATATTTAAAATGGCCAAATATAAGGACATGGAACCTATGACTATGAGTTCTCAAAGAAGGGTGAAGTGGGTCTTCATGAATTTTCTTAATGCAAGAAAAACAGACACTCCAGATTAACTGCCATATTAAAAATTGTAAACATGAATGCTAATGAAATTAGCATAAAGCTGATCTAGCAATTCGAAATCAACTATGTTGACACAAAGTATTATATCCTACATCAAGGATTCTTGGAATGTTTGAAGAAATTGAGATATATGAATTATAATACTGCTTTTTCCACATTTTTTGCTACAGCTGATCTAGAATCCCTATATACTTCTATGCTGCCAGAAATATTAACACATGGTGTATTCTTACAGACCTTGCAATCAGATCCAGCTGTTTATTATTTAATGGTCATATGTTTAGATAAGTGAAAGGTGTAGCTATGGGTATGGCTGTAGCACCTACATCCCCTTCCACAAGTGGACTAGTCGTTGTTGAAGCCAAAACTCCAAAATGTCTGATCACACTGTGCTTATAAAGTACAGCACACCCACTTGGGACTCATAAGACTGATGTGGCAGCATTTCTGTATGGTTGCCAACATATTTACCAGTTATGACCCATAGAGTAGATTTAAATTAGAGGTGGGTCCATTGACAGGGCCAGATTTATACTCATGCCACTCAACATGCTGCTTCATTAAATCTATGAATAAATCTGAAGTTGCACTGATGCTATAAGTGACAGTTTCCAAACCTCATGGGTATGGGGGTGGCCAATGCTGTGGCTCCTGTCTTACTGTGAAATTTAAATATGGCACTTTCCTCAGCAGAAAATGAAATGTGCCTCACACCCTTCAAAATGGCAGAGACCACCCTTTAATAAGACATGCACACTCATTTTCCTCTGCCATTGTCTGGTTCCTAATAAATGCATTACTCATGAATATTTGACATGCATTTATTACAAGACACTTTTTGCACATGAAAACTTACTGCTAGATATTTATAGTGACTGAATGAATTTGCATGAGACATCAGAGATTAGTCAATTTTTCTATAGTTAAAAAAGAGTCGGTGCAAAAATTGATACTAGAGTTATACTTCTCTGCTCTTAACTATTGCTTGCATCATAGTATGGACACATTTTTCTGAGATTAAATATTGGCACAGATATTTTATAATATGAGCTTAAATATGACAGTGATTAATACATTTTAGATGTTTTTTTTACTTTTCTTGCAAAGAAGGCAAAAATGAATAATGTATGGCAAGCTTTATAAAGAGCTAAACGTTACATATTAACAAATACATTTTCTAACAATTTTTATGTGCCATGAATATTTTAAGTACTGTTTTTACTTTCTTGATATTTCTAGTATTTACTAATTCTGCTTTTAAATTGATTCTCTATCCCTTATAGCTTATATATGTAGAGTGGAAATTCAAAACTTCTTTACATCTCTACCAGAAAAAAAAAAAAAATCACAGCTTGACAATGATTGACTCATTCATATATTTTATGTTTACTTTACTTGATTCTCCATAGCCCTGCTGGTGGAACTAGCTTTTGTGTATATAATGCAGGTTACTCAAAACTTATTAAGAAGCACACACATCAGAATTCTTAATTGTGGTTACAAAATTCTGACACATACGTTTCTTTCTATTCTTTTCTTTATGCAATCAGCATCAACATTTAGGCACATTATGCAAAATGTATCATTGTATTTTATTTATTTGTATATTCCTTAAAAATAGATGGTCTTTTTTCACTTAACATTTCATCTATGTGTATTTTTTTAACTTTTGAGCAACTTAAACATTTTAATACAGTTTAACATGTTTTCCTTTACAAGTTTTTTGCTCTCTTTACTTCATAACCAATATCTGATGCCTGCATAAATATTCTCAAGGACCTGGACAAAGGACTTCCTGTGAGGTGCAATATTGATGACCTGATAAGCACAGTGATACTTAAAATAAAATAACACTCAGGAAACATTTGGTAATACTAACCACAATTTTAATAAAACAAGAAAAATTATAATAAAGTACTTTTTGTCTATACTTGACATACATTACATCTAAGACTTCATCAGACTATTAACACAATGTTTAAACGTCACCATTAAAATAGTTTGTGTGTATTTTGGATGGCATTGATAAGTAATATTAAGCCATAGAACCTTGCATTTATCATACACTTGTGCAATACATTTTGACTCATGAAGCCCTTGTAAACTCGCTGATAAGCATGGCAGTGAGAAATGGGTAAGTATGGCTAGTGTTATGCTAATGACCACTTGGTAATGTGGCCACAACTCAAAAGTGACTAGAATAACTGCAGTTTGTCTATTGACTAAGGTCTGACTAAGATGACATCAGTGCTGACATTAATATAGGAAGTAAATATATGAATGTTTTCTTTGATATCCATTGCTTATACAACACATACCACTAACAATACCAGCTCTGTGTTCTAGGAGTTTCATGAGCAGGTAATGGTAGCATTTCAGACCAGTGATAGTCTACCAGACTTTTACATATTTTCACACCAAAACACAAACCATTTTAACATTACTATAAACTCCTTCACCTACTTGTTCTACATTCTAAGATGTTCCAAGCTGTGTGCAATAGCCAGAGCTAATGTAATCATTAAGGCATAAGACGCAATAGGAAGTGGCATAAAATAAATGTAGTACAAACTGCCTAATTATCAGTGTATGCATCCAGTACCCATTAGTACTTAAGCTGCATGCATATGGCACATATAGTGGCTGTGTTAGTCATGTGGCCATGACAATATGAGAAGATACAGACACCTCCACATAGAGTGGAGATATTACACACAGTTGAAAATTGCCTAGGTGGCAGAACATCTTCTAACCAAGTGTGGATATATGACAGATGCCCACCATTCATATTTCACTTTATCCAGACAGCCATGGTTAATGGCTCTCATTTACTCTGCACATACAGCAGGCAAGAAGAAGTACAGTTATGCACATGCACAAACACGGTCCATGGTGGACCATGCCATGGGCCAGTTAGTGACATGACTCAGATGTCCAGTGGAGACCTTTAGTATTTCACCAGCTTCACCAGAAAAATATTCTTGATGCATAAAATTCTGTATAATATGTTTGTTCAGACCATAATACAGAATGAGGAATGATCCAGAAACCAGCTGCCAAGAACTATGTCAGCAAAGTCTGAGGAGTATACAATAAGGCCCACTCACAAATATATACGCAGCACAGAAAAATGATAAGTGAGGGCATCTAGTGAAGGTGTTTGCATCATTATACACCTGATTCCACTAAGCAAAGTGACAGACATAGTGCTGTGGAAGCCATGACAACCAGCAGAGCAGGCTATGTGATGATGTACATATATCCTATGTGTTGGGCAACTGACAGCAGCACGCAACCTGTAACCAAAACAAGGTGCAAAGGGTCATCATTTGTGCAACACAGAAGCAACATGTGGAGCCAATTGCACACAGTGACATGCATCATGGTATTCATGAGAACACAGATATCCAACCTGCATCAGCATCTGGAAAGGTGCACAGACACATTGCTACATATGACTCACTGTGATTGCAAAGTATGTATATGTGGGAGTATGATAAACAAAATGTCAAAAAAAAATCTTAAGCGTTATTCAGTTCTTTTTGGCATTTTGTTGAAATATTTCTATTCAGCTGCGTTTTACTTAAGTTCCTGATTTATTATATATGGGAGTATGATAAAGCCTGCCACTGTGATGCCCACAATCAGACATCATTGACCTACTGGATTATGTGCCATATATTCCCAAACAGTAGTAGATGCATCCTCTTGGACTATGCAGACATGAACATACAGCTGTCTTTGGGAATGTCCAAAAAATGGCACCACTACCACCACCATCATATGCCAGGCACCCAGGATTCACATCTTGCCTGTTGTTGAATATTTTCAGGATTATTTAAAACACAGGTAATGCAAACTTACTTTTGGTAAGACACTGTCGTACACACGCAGCAGGCAGCTTTCCTTTTTAGTCCTGAACCAGCAGTAAGTACTGCTGAGGAAGATGCCCTTCAAGTCAATGCAAGTGAACGGCATGAACCTGTAAAGGCAATAGTGGGTTAACTATTGAATCAATCATCCTAGAATGTTCCTAATGCAGTTAGCACTTTTGGGGAGAGTCAGTCTGACTTCATTTTGGCCATTTCTCCTTTTCAGCATCCTATTTTGCTAAATACTTCAGTGGATCACAAAACTTCATAACATTTATTGAACATTTCTCAGACTCAGTTACTTATTATTTTGTTTTTGAAATGCCAACACTATGCTTACACCCTTCTAGTAAGAAGATTTCATGACTGTTTTTTTCTCCATTATTCAAAGACTTCACTTCTGTTCATTTTATATCTACATAGATGCATCAGTTAACTAATAAAAGTTCTTAAATAACTTCCAAGGCACTAAGAGGCTTGTTTAATTCTGTTGGGTGAGAACAGATAATAGATACTTAGGTTTCCTGTCAGGATCCATGAAAGAAAACATTCTAAACAAGCAATAAACCCTTAGGGAAGTGACAAGTCAAAACATATTCACCAGTGGCAGCTGCTTTTGATAGTTTACTGTATACTAAGACAGTAACTCATAACTCAAAATCCTAACTCTGTTTTCGCTAGTCACATTATAAATTATGCTACATTAATACTAGGTCTACAGAATGAAAAATATTACCTGTCATTAAAATAAGTTATTGAGTCCCTCTTTGACATTGTATTGTACCAGGTATGGCAGCACACTGCATGTTGTTTCATCATTACTTAGGTTTTTCTTAGGGGCTCCAAACTGCATTCACAAGTAGTCTGGATATTAATAGTCCCTTAACTTCCTTTCTGCATAACAAAAAAATGCATGCAGTACAGTGAGCTGCAAGCACTTGTTTTCTGGCTTTTAATATTATAAAAGCAGAACTTATATAACACTATATGTTTTGTTTGTTTCTTTGTAAATAAACTTTATTTAGCTTCTACTGTTACATTTCAAGATGTTACATAATGTTAGTATGGCAGAGAAGTAAACATGAGAGGGAGCTTAGTATAGTGTATGTGGCATGTATCAACATAGGGGAGGGCAAAAGTGGACACCAAACTACTGGAAAGCCAATGTCTATGGGAGTGGCCACAGGTTAGAGAAAGAGTAAGGGGTAGGGATCAGGTGAGGGATTTGGAAGCATAGCGGTGGTGCTGCGGTAGCATTGTTGCCTCACAGTAAGACGCTGTCCGGTTCGATTCTCAGCTAGAGTGTCTTCTGTGTGGAGACATGCATGAATGGACGTACCTTCATTGAAGGTTGTGCATCAGGGCTGGTAACTCGGCACGTAAAAATCAACTGCAAATCATTAGCAAACCGGAGTTCCACTGTGGTGACCCCTAACCGGGAAAAGCTGAAAGACACAACAACAACAACTACATGGAATGTAGGGAGGGATTAACAAAGACAGTAAAAGGGAGTGGACAGGATCCAGTCTCTCTTAAGATAAACATGGCACCATCAGAAATTTTGCAGGTAGCTGCTACCTTTCTTGAAGCATCGTACACAAGGGACTTGCATGGGGACTCACAAATTCCCCAGATTAGAGATTATCTTGGGGAGCTCCAAATGCCCCAAGTTTCACAGGAATTCAATAAAAAACTTGTGAAAAAAGACTGAGGTAGAAGAAATAAGGCAGATACTAAGTACATAAGAAAGATGGAATCACTTTGTGTGGGGAAGTCTTTCTTATTAATTTCAAGATGTTAGATAATCAGGCTTTGAGATCAGGTCAAACTTCTCCATCTTGGAAGGAAACAATAGTAGTAGGTAATTCTTAAGTTGGAAAGAGACCCCTCTATGGTAACCTCCGCCACACTGATTTCCATATTAAATGATCACTATAAATTATTCATTTCAGCATCCTGATATTGTACAACCACTTTTAGGGGTGGTGCTTAGGAGGGTCCCTGCTGTCTTAACAAGTCAAGCTGTTGCTGTGACATTTTTTGCACCTTTTGCCTATTTATTTTCATACTATATTTCAACTATTTTACCTTCTACAAATGTTGTACAACATATACGAGCAAATTACTAATAGTCTATTTATAGGTAGGTGGCTGAGGTGAAATTCATCGAGTGTGATTTACCAGAAGGACAAGATTCCACAAAACGCAATGATAATTGTGTTTTCCATAGGTAATTACTGCTGATATGATTTTATAAGTGTGCAACTGTAGCAATTTCCTTCTTTTGGGAGATTTTTCCCCTCTATCAGTTAGTGCAACTGTGGGGTTAATGTATATATATTTGGGAGGTAGATGATCCCATATTGGGGAGTGCAGGGCAGCTTGCTCCTTGCGAAAAAAAACTTGCAGTCTACTTTTTCATCCATCTGTGTTGTCGGCAATATTTTTCAGCATTGTGGTACTCTGGGTTTTGCTACTTGACATTCCATAGTAGAACCAATGCTAACATTTCTGTGCTGAAAGCGCTATGTAAAACATCTTAGTATTTTGATGATTTTAAGAGTTGATTCCATTAGGGTATTTTTGCAAGGCAGCATGCCCCTCAGCTGTCCAGATTGTCACAGAATGTTTATATTTTTGCCTCTTATTTATGGTCTCTTTCCTCATAAAATTTAGGGTTTTCTGACAAATTATTGATGACTGAAGTCACTAAATAATACTAAATTATGACAGACATTAGAGTTTCAGACTTCGTATCCCTCATTAAACATATAATAATGCAAAATCTGCTATTCTACCAACTTTTTAAGTTTATAAGAGCAATATTGAAAATCTGTCCCTATTTTTGGGCCTTTTTCCAGCCATTATTTCTTGCTTTGTCCAGATTTCTTGAGCTGAATGGTTGAGAGATATATATGGCAGTAATACATCACATTGTAGTAAAGACTGAATTCCTTCTATAGATTTCATCTGAGGAAATTGGATTTACAATTAAATATAGAAATTTACTAAGCCTACAGCATATTTCCAGAAATGATGTTAAAACACTGAACTCTGAACTGGATACATCCTTAATAAAAATAAATCTTGCCATGATTTGTGAGGATGACCTGAATATCTGAAAATGAGTGCTGTATATACATATCCCATGCTAAAGTATAAAGCCATTAGTCTTTTAAAATCTTATTTCAGTATTATTTTGTTACATACTGGCCTAAATGTTTGTCAATAATGTTTTAATAGTAATATAAAAGAATTTGATAATATTCCTCTGACCCAAAAGAGATGGATTTACTGCAAATCAGCAAGTCAGTGGCATCAGAAATACTCAATCCAGGAACCTCTTCAGTAACATCAACAGAATGGTTTGGAGGGACAGATATATCACACAGAGGATACTGCTGCTCTATAACAGATTCCCCATCCACATAAAGCAACTTGGATCTATGGCTAGGAAACAGTAAACATACCCCAGGACTGCTCCCTGTATTACTAATGGACAGAGGCACCTCTTAAATGCTCTATCCCATGCACGGGTCTCCTTAAATTATCCCAGTTATTCTTATTAAGGGTAATATATAATTATTGACCATGGGATGGGTAAGGCGAATCGCTGACCAAATGAGGTAGGTTAATTCGAACACAAAAAGTGAAATTAGCTAGGCGTAGAATGCTTGCAAGAGCAGCTACCCTAGTATGAATTAAGTAGGTCCTTAATAAAATAAATGTTCCCATGATTTGTGAGGCTGACCTGAATATTGTCATTATTTTCATTGTTAGTAATACTGAGTGCAGTAGATTGTTTGCACATTCCTGTTGCTTAGCTTGTATCCAGGTGTTTTCTGATCTCCTGAAAAAAGTGCTGCAGTGTGCTTACTATGTGGTATTACCCTCCTCAAATCACCTAAGTAATCTTCTACTGTGTGGGGTAGGGTCTCATTCACCTGCCTAGCAAAAAAATTACAAAGCCTGTGCTACAATGCAGATAACTGTCTTGGAGTTTAAAGTAAATGGCAAACTGAAGTCTGGCATAAACTGTGGTAAATGTAAATGTAGCAATTACAACAGTATTATGGTGGATGCCACCATATACATTTAGAGCAGTGAGTCATTGTTGTCCTTAATGAAGCATAGACCAGACACATGATAGTAGCTTGTGAAAAAATGCTGGTCAGTCCTCCTGCATTCATGATAAGGGCTTTTTCATTGGGTTTAGATACTGTTCAAATTTTCCTTATACTGAGTTTAAAAAGTTTTGAAATTTTTCTTTTGTCATGGTATACTACCTGAAGTGTTTTTCCTTTGGAGTGTACTTTAATATCTGCTATAAAAGTCTGTTTGATTTATTTCAGTGCATTACCCAAGCAAAGTCTGAGGCATCTGTTGTGACTAACTCTTTTGGAGCAGGAAAGTAGAAGAGGAGACCTAGATTTAAGGAAATTGTCTGTCTCCCCCAAGTGATTTCTGTTCTGACAAACCCCAACACATGAATTTGAAAAGACAAAGGATGTTGGTGCTGGGACTAAATAGACTTGCGATACCACGGTATATTTCTCATGTGGTGTGCTGCCAGAGGCATCATGAGAGTCACTGATAACATGAGACCAGAAATCCTGAGGTATTCCCTCACAGTTACCAAAGTCTGAGTGGAAAACCTAAGAAATAGATCTAGGTATAAAATCTATTTTTTTCTTCAGAAGAAAACTTCTTTTGAACCGAGGTGTCCAGCTGATACTCCAGGAACACAATCCTGTGTGAAGGAATCAAAGAATTGTGAATGTCCTTTTGGAATCCCAGCTGAGTAGGAGATCTCTCACCCAAGTTAGAGGTTCCTGACACTTCAGTTTGTTCAGTATTAAACAGCTCCTGATTAAAATTATAAATATGATCAGCTAACATTGTACAATGTTCAGAAAATAAAACAGAAGCAGATCAGAAAGACTGGCAGGCAGTTAGACCAATCCTTGGAGTCTGTTAGATTTTCGGTCGCCAATTTGGATGAGCTCAAAGAACAGAGGGGGCGTGCCAACACAAGCAGGAAGAAACCTTGGAAAAAGAGCAATTGAAGCAAGTGTTTCTGCAACTTCTGTTTTATTTTCTGGACATTCTACTATGTTAGCTGATAATATTTATAATTTTACTCAGAAGCTGTTTAATAGTGAATAAATTGCAGCTCTTAAAAATACATTTGTCTTTTGTACCTTCATATAGAGCAAATTTAAGTCAAACATTAGTAGACTTGAAGCTATTTTGCAGGAAATTAAGATTGTCTTGTTTGTTGCATGACTCTGCTGATTATATTATTTGTCCTTTTAAAAAGAAGAGCACATTTAATCCCCCGTTACCAGCTTCAGTGGGGTTATTTGATTATTTATGTGAGAAGGATATTTTATGCACGTTTCAAAGTCAATCTGTGAATAAATACTACAATTAAAATCTCCAGGAGGAAAAGGCCTTGTTTGAATTATCTAAAATGTTTGAATTGTGCTTCATGAAAGCTGACAAGGGTAGTGCCCTTCTTGTAACGTATCAGTCTGATTATGTTACCGAGCTTGAAGAAATGTTGAATAATGCTCAGGAATATGAGAAGGTTACTTTGTATTTTGTTAAAGAAAGATATTGATACATATATAATATATAATTGGATTTAATTAACAATTGTTCTATCACTTATGAAGTATTTAATTTCTTATTTGTTGAACATCCCAGGTTGGCTATTTTGTTTGGGATTCCTAAACTTCACAGCAGGACATACCCTTTGCTCTTTAGGCCTATTGTGTCAGCTAAAGATAGTGTTACTGAACACATTTCTGTCTTCTTAGATTATTTTTTAAAGCCCCTTGTCCAGAAATTAAATAATTATAAAAGAGTCTAATGGCATTTTTGGATGGTTTGCACACATTAAAAGGTGACAAATTAGATATCAATATATTCAACTTAGATGTGAAGTCTTTATATACCAGCATTACATGGACAGAAGGTGTTGATTTTTTGTAACTGTATCTTGTGAAATTTAGCTTCTATAGTAGTGATATGATAGGTACAAATTGTGATTTTATGGAAGTTATGCTTGAAAATAATTACTTCATGTCTAATGGTCAGTTTTACCAAAAGAAAGAGGGGTTGTGATGGGGCTGACAGTGGCCCTCTCCTTTTCCAATATTGTCATGGGGTGGAGGGAGACAGAATATTTATGTAATATGCCCTTCTTTAAAACACATGTAATTAAATATTATGGATTTGTGGATGATTTATTTTTATAAGTAACAGTTATTTTAGTTGCAATTCCTCTGGTATTATTTATATTGCAATCTGCTCTAGCTGCCACTCTTTTTATATCGTTATTTCTATAAGAAAATTAAAAGTGAGAATAAGGGAACATCTGTATAATATTAAACACTGTGAAATCAACAATGCTTTTTATAAACATTCTACTGTATGTGCAGATTTCAAACAGTTTATTTTTTTGTGTGTTAGATTCAGTGCCTAGGGATGTAAGGTCTGGTGGTTATAAAGAATTGCTTTTGAAGAGAGGAATTTTTGCCAGCATAGCTTACAAGCAGATAAGCATCCTGGAATCAATAATAGTATTTGTATTAAGTACATTTTATAAGTATGTGTGTCATATTGTATAATGTTGCTTTAAAAGTTGCTTTACTGAAGTTTTTAGATTGATTGTTCAATTAATTGTTTACTTGAGTATGTAGAACTGTATACAAGGTTGGTTGACATTTTGTCATTTTATTCTGATGAAGTCTTTGGACGAAAGCACTAAATAAATATTTCCTTGAATAAGTATCTTCTGCGGATGTTATTTTGTAGATATAAGCCATATCATTTATGTAGATATGCTGAAGTAATGGCCCAAAGGCTAAGAGAAGTCCTCTTACACAGAGTGAAAAGGGTAACAAGTGTAACATACTGGACTTACTGTATTATAGGTTCATAGGTTCATACTAGGCTATCTGCCCAAGGGCATTTACAAGCCTAGCCCATAGTTTTGTGGCTTACGCCACCCCTTTAGTATGGGGAACTATACCCATTATTTTGCTGTGCCTCTGTCGAGCAGTGACACTGAGGTAATCCCTGGGGTATATCTGCGATCTCCCATCCATTGGTCAAGATTTCTCTTGAACAAGGCCAGCGAGGTGCTCTGCCTCACATATACCGGGATTTTGTTCCACAGCATAGGGAGTCTTTGGGTGATGAATCTATCCCTCCAGCACGTCCTATTAATAGCCGTGTCGAGGTTTAAGTCTCCGCCCTTGTGGCTCTGATGGATCTAGATTTTTGAGGTGAAGCATATTCATCAAATCTGGGTTTGACATGGCCTTGTATGTTAGGCAAAGGTCACCTCTGAGCAAGCGTGTTTACTGAATAGAGCTGGAGTTCTTTCAGTCGGGCAGCATAGGACAGATTTTTGAGACCCTTTATCCTTTTGGTGAGGAACTTTTGTGGCCTCTCCAGCTGCTGCAAGTGTCGGGTCAGATACATTCCGAATGGGGCATTGTACTCAATCATTGGTCTGATGAGTGATGAGTAGAGGGAGACAATGACCTCCCTTGATCTAGATGAGAATCCCTTCATGATAAGGTGGGCAATGTAGAAGGTCTTCCTAACTACTTTAGCTACATGGGTGTCGAATGACAGACTACTATCAACCTGGGTCCCCAGGTCCCTGATAACTTCTTCTGTGCTCAGTGGATTGCCACCTATTTGGTAGCTAGGGGTAACCTTGTTTTTCCCGAAGGGTATGACTATGCATTTTTTGGCATTTAACTTTAGGCCATGGCTCTGGCACCAGTTATCCATTTCTGTGAGACCCTTCTGAAGGATATCTGTGTCAGATGTGTTTTCTACTATGGCGCCCAGTTTGCAGTCATCTGCAAACTTTGTCAGCCATAACCCTTCTGTGTTTGCTTGTACTTCAGAGAAGTAGATGCCAAACAAGAGTGGGCCTAGAACTGAGCCCTGTGGGACACCACTTGTGACAGGCTTTGAGTCTGACATGGTGCCAGCAACTCTGACCCTGTGGGTTCTGTCACTCAGCCAGTTTGCAACCCATCTTGTGATGTATGGGTTAATATTTAAGCTGATGAGTTTTTCAATGATACCCGCGTGGGGTATTGTATCGAAGGCCTTCGCCAGATCGAGGTAGGCTGTATGGACTGCCTTTCCCTCATCAATGGCTTTGGTGACTATTTCGAAAAAGTCAACCAAGTTTAAAAGGCATGATCTGCCTTTGACAAAGCCAAACTGGGTTGGATCCAAAGTCTGCAAATTCCCTATGTCTTTATTTATGAGGTCCATTATGATCCTCTCCATGACTTTGCAGATAAGGCTTGTCAAGCTAATGGGCCGGTAATTTCCAGGGTCGGTGGAGGCACCGCCTTTGTGAAGTGGGACCACAGTTGCAGTGCACCACTCCTGGGTAATGATCCAGAGGTAAGGCTCTGATTAAACAGCTGTCCTAGCTGTGGGTTTAATTCCTCATTGAGTTCGTGGAGCACACAGCCGGGGACACCATCAGGTCCCATGGATGCTGTGTTTTTTGCTTTGTAGAGAGCAGTTCTCACTTGGGCGTTGGAGATGTTTGGGGGGCTGCAATCATTTGGTATAGATATCTCTCCTTTTGGGAGGGAGGGGAGAAGTTTGCACTGAACCTGTCAGCCAGTATGTTGGCAATGTCCGTAGGATCAGTAATCTTCACATCATTTTGATCTAGTTCTGAGCATATCTGGGAGTTTCCTCCCAGGTTTCTAACATAGCTAAAGAAGGCCTTATGATTGTCTTTTGAGTCTTTAGCTATTTTTCTCTCAAAATTTGCTTTGGATGATTTTATGAGAGCTCTTAGTTTTTTACTTATAGTGATCAAGGGTGTCTTACCTTTTAAGGATTTTGCTCTATCTTGAAGTAGCCATACCCATCAGAGAGTCCCACGTACATGAGCTATTCAAGTGCAGTTTGTTTGTGTCTTTTGGCTTTTCCCGGTTAGGGGTCGCAACAGCGGAACTCCGGTCTGCTAATGATTGGTAGTTGATTTTTACGTGCTGAATTACCAGCCGTGACGCACAACCTTCAACGAAGATATGCCCATTCATGCATATCTCCACGCAGAAGATGCTCTAGCTGAGAATCGAACCGGACAGCATCTTACTGTGAGGCGACAACGCTACCGCAGCACCACCACCGTAGCTATTCAAGTTCAGTACTTCATAAAATTTCACAGCAGATAAAAAGAAACGAACAGATCAGAATCATTTTATCACTATAATGGAGAAATTATTCTAAATTCTTCCCTACAAACCAAACTAATGCACACAGGCACAAGCATGCGCACAAACACATTTATGTATATTAAGTTAAAATAAATGTGATATATTGTTTTAATTTTTAAACTGTATTTCTCTTAGTGTACCACCCTTGTTGAATATCCTTTGTTCTGCTGTTAGTATAGTATGAACAACCTACATTTAATATGGTGCTTTTCATTGCTTGTTTAAATATGCCTAGAACCATATTCTTTGTCAATATGTTCTATGTACTATCTCATTGTTACATTTACTGTGTCAGTTTCTTGCACTGGACTGCACCTGCAAATAATTCTCTTGATCGGTGATCTATCCTGGTAAACAAACAAACAAAGATAAATAAACTTAGTGCTTCTAATTTATTAAAATGGAAAACAGGATGAGCCAGAATATTTAAATATGACTTTGCAATTCTCTAGCAGAGAGCACCATAACTTTACCATTAGAAGTTTCTAAGACCTCCATGTTGACTAATCTCAGAAATGTTCTTCATAACCAAAAGGGTTAATACTTATTATACCATGATCCCCCCAAAACGTGCACGCTGATTGGCCAGCGTGCCCGTTGTAAATTGAGTTATACTAATGGAAAAAGGTCCGGTCGCCCGGACTTTTTTCCATTAGTATAACTCGGTTTTTAAAACACTGTCTCGCTACGTTAAATGGAGATCTCCGTTGCTTATTTTAAAGCTGTCTTGCTATGTTAAACCCATTTAACATAGCGAGGCAGTGTTTTAAAAAAAAGCAACGGAGAAAGCAAGATCTCCGTTGCTTTTTTTTAGTGTTTCGCTATGTTAAATGAGTTTAACATAGTGAGACAGTTTTAAAATAAGCAACCCTGTTAAAAAGAAAAATCAATCTAAGTTCCCTTTAAACATGTTGGGAAATCCCGAGGGGGGAGGAAGCATAAGAGCAGATACAAATACAGACTCCATGACGGGGTTAGTTCAGGCATTGCTGAACAAATAGTTCAACCTTATGACAATGTTCTAAATTTGTCTGATCATATACTGACTAAGGAACAACATGGTGTTCTTAATAAAGGATTGGGTTTTGTCCCAAGTTTTTTCTCAGATCATTATTCTGTATCGATTGATGTTATTGAATTTTGCAGGAAGTTGAATTTAAAAATTTTTTTTCAGGATCAGAGTAATCAGGTTACTCAAAGATCTACTGATTTTACATTTAAAAAATCAACATTCCAGCCTCCAATGAATAAAAATGTTGGGATTTTCCAACAAGCTGTTTTGAGGGACCTACATTTTTCTAACTTTAATATTAATATAGCTCAGGACAATATCACACCTTCAGAGAGGGAAGCTTTGATTGAATTGAGACAAAATCATAACATTGTTATCATTCAGGCGGACAAGGGGGGTGCGGTGGTTGTCCTAAACAATGACTACTATGTACAGGAAGGATTAAGACAGTTGTCTGATGCCCAATGCTATAAGCATATGAGGACAGATCCCACACCTCAGTTTAAACATGAGATTGACCTATTTATCCAACAAGCAGTACAAGAAGGTATTATTTCATCTAAAACTGCCAGTCACCTTCAAGTTGATGATCCACAAAAGCAGATTCTTTATCTGTTACCCAAAATTCACAAGTCTATCAGTGCTCCTCCTGGGAGACCTATTGTGTCCGGTCATGGATCCCTTACGGAACCTATATCGGTTTTTCTAACATCATATTTGAAGCCACTATTGCCTATGGTCTCCAGATACAGGATACCACGGAGTTTCTTAACATTGTGGTTGATACACAATTAGATCCAGATTGGATAATGTGTACTTTAGACGTGAAATCCCTTTATACGAGTATCCCTCATTGGGCTGGGCTGGCCTTATAGATTATTGGCTCCAAAGATCTGATCTATACCCCCTGGATTTAACACGCTACTGGTATGTTTGTCAGAGCATGTTTTGAATAAAAATGTTTTTTTCTTCCAGGGTGATTGCTATTGGCAACTTAGAGGTACAGCTATGGGGGCTTCCTTTGCCCCTATATATGCTGACCTCTTCATGGCATACCTGGAGGAATGTCTTATATATGATCCCATGCATAACATTTACTTAGAGGATATTTGGATGGATATTTGGAGGCGTTTTTGGATGATTGTTGGATGGTGTGTGGCGTCTGGGATGTTGACTATTTGATGGAATTTGTGGAACATTTGAACAGCAATGTTTGGGGTATTGATTCTCCATAACATATCATAAGTGTACCATTGACTTTTGGATGTCACGGTATATCGGAATGAGGACAATACCCTAAGCACTAAAATATATAGGAAGTATCCACAATTTAATACTCTTCTTCATTCTTCTAGTATGCACCCACGCCACCACCATCATCCCTACATCCCTAAATCACTTAAACGGATTAATTCATCTCCTCAGGATCATGAAGATGCCATCCAGGATTTAAATTATAGATTTCTGGATAGAGGTTATTCTGTGAGGGACATATCCAGTGCCAAGGTGTGGACAGATCAGCAGTCTAGATCAGATCTTTTAAAATATCAGAGTAGGGGTACTGATAAAGATGACACCATTAGATTTATTACTACATTTGGGAAAAATCATCAATTGATCAGAAATGTGTTGAATAACAATTGGAATATACTTTTGGCTAATGAACATCTTCGTCATATATTGACTGACGAATGTTCTATTTCCTATAGGAGGGGCAAAAACTTAAACATAAGGACAGTGGAGGTGCAACATATAGACAATTAAACTTACCTATTTTCTAGTGCCAATACTAGTAAGATATTTGATATACGTATATTTGCCAATTGTTCAACATGCTGGGTGATTTATTTAGCCATATGTCAGTGTCAAGCTTTTTATGTGGGTAAAACCTCAAGGTCCCTCCGAACCAGAATTGTAGAACATCGCAGTGAAATTCGGACTCACAAAATTAGTAATGCATTATATCAACATACTGTTAAGCATCCATCTGCTAAATTTATATTTTGTGCCATTGATAAAGTACAGGGCAATAGGTCCAACCAGACAGGTTGGCAGAGTGTCCTAAGCATGAAAGAGAAATACTGGATCATTCACCTGGGAGCTCTTTTTTCTCCAGGTTTGAATGACCATTTGTAATGTTTCTTTACATATGTATTTTTATATATATATTAATAATATATATATATATTTGTTAGTTATTCAACACCACATCTGGGCTTTATATTTAAATTGTATTATTCATGCACTGTTTGTGCATTTAAGAATTCCTACTTATCAGTTAGGTTTCATTGTGTAGTATGTCTTTAAATCTGATTTTGTAATTAATGGGTAACCATTTGGTTATCAGTTGATTAATTGTTCATGTATATATAAGGAGTATGTCTTATGTAGTAATTATTATGGCTGTTATCCTCACTGAAGAAGGTATTACAATCGAAACTAGTTTGAGGTTATGGAGAGTGTATGTGTCTTTGACACTATTTTACCTCATTAAAGCATTTGGGAACCTGTTGCTGGCTCTTGTTTTGTTCCAATATTTAAATTTGACTTTGGCAATTGTTTGGTCAGAGAGCACCAAACCACCAATTAGAAGTTTCTAAGACCTCCATGTTGACTAATCTCAGGCGTGTTATTGCTATAATATTCTAGCTAATGTTAAAACATAATTGGCTACACAATGTTTCTGATGGGCTACAACTTAAAATGTTCATTATTTTTTCCAACTGTACCACATTCTGATAAATGCTGTTTGCAGAATGACTGCTATTTTCAACTGTTGAGTTTTTATTCCTTTAAATGTTTTTCTAAAATCTTGAACTCCAAACATTTATACATGCTATTAATTGGGTCCCTATCAGTTCAATGAAAAATCAGTTCATCAAATGGCTTTTTCAGTGCAATTACATTGAGCATGCCGTTAGTCAAACTGTTCTTACTGAGACTGCTATACAGTGAGGATCGGGAAATTTGCCCTTTCCCCACTGTAGTGCAATCTCAGAGTTGGTATATATATTAGCGGGGTGTGTGTGGGGGTGCAACCCCCCCCCCATGAGGGGAATTCAATGAACGGAATTTTCGATGAAATGCCATTAGTTGAAGTGACGGTTCGCTGAAGTGATATAGACCAGTTATTCTTACATGCATACTGTTTGTGAATTTTGTAAATGGTGTTGTATATTCAGTGATTGTAAATTTTTCTTGCTGTGACTCTAGCTGGGGCTGAAAAAAGGCCTTTTGGCCAGTCCCATCCACTCAACAATGAAAAATAATTAAACGAATAAACAAACAAATACATAACTCTCATAACATTATGACATAGATGTAGTTATTTTTCATTTTTAAATTAACAATGTGCATCATCTTTGATTTGATTTGTGACCGTCTTAACAAAAATAATCGGTTTGCTATCATATATCGGAATTCACTGCATTCAAATGTTCAGATGTCTGAACAACATGTTCGAAAATAAGAACACCGAACACAGTAAATTCCGAACTAAGCATTTCAGTAAAGTCGAATGTCAAACATGTCAACTTTACTGAAATGCTCATATCCGCTCAGCATTAAAACACATTTTTTGCAGAGGGGCAAGTCCCCCTGCACCCATGATGTGGGGGGCTGCTCCCCCTACACCCTCCTACTTATATATACAAACTCCAAGATCACACTACAATGAAGCAAAGGGTACATTTCCCTATCCACACTTTAGTGCAATCTACACCACAGTGTCGAACCTTGTAATAGCAAATTTTTTCTATTACAAGGTTTGACATTGTGGTGCTCACATTTTCAGATATGCAAATTAGGTTTCCCACATATGTCAGTTCAAAAGCAGTGAATTTGAATATATGATAGTAAACCAAATAATCACATTACAGGTCTGTATCCATCCATCCCCAACTTATTTTCCCAAGTTTTATACGAGGTCGGGGTATCACTTTTGATTATTTTGTTATAGTGTTATAGCACGTAGGCTGATACACACACACACACACACACACACACACACACACACACACACACACACACACACACAAACAAACACACAAACAAACACACAAACACACACACAAACACACACACACACACAAACATGCACTTGCAGTTTTTAATAAAGGCATGTGAGAGAAGGTTAAAATATTTGAACAATTTAATACAGCATTGTTCTCTAACAGTTTTATTATACAGGATAAATCCTACATTTATGGAAAAATTCTATATTCCTGAAAGTTTTAATTAAGTTTTGTCTACTCAAATGCTTTGTTTTTACCTTTTATCAAAATTATGACTAAAAATAGTCTTTGGACTAGTTCACCTACCTGATTAACAACCAATTGTAAAAATAACTAAATCAAACTACTGTGATTTTCTTAATATGCGATCAGATCCTGTATATGTCCAGTCTGTCAATTCTTGGTAACTCAGATACCTGGATAAAGGAACTAAACCTTCATCAACAGATAAATAAGACATGTTGGTGTGTCATAACTAAATGTATTCCTCACCACTAAAACAAACGTCCACTATAAGTCAAGCAGAGCTGCACCCTTGCCATCTTCAAGGTAGATCTAGATAAATGGATAGGCAGCCTCAATTTCTCTCCAAGTCTATCTTGTTTTGCCCTCCTTTAGGACGGAGAGAATGTTTGAAAAGGTTTTTTTGGGTAACCATTTTAAATGTCACAACCCACTAGACTGAGTCCTGAAAACAGAAATGAATGGCCGAAAGAATGGACTTCTATATACTAAGTCCAAGAAACCATTTCTCAGAATTCTCCCTTTTCTCTGAGGTATGGTGATCCCAGGGTTGGTATATATATATAAATTCAGGGGGTGTTGGCGGCTCCCTCTTCCCACACAGGAAGGGGTACAGGGGGCTTCCCCCTTGCAAAAAGATGTGTAATGGAGAGGAGTGTTTTTTGGGATTTGTTCTGCTTGTGTGTTTTTGGTCTTTTTTGTTTCCAGCTTGTCGCACTTGGTATTTCAAGTGCTGACATTCAATAGGGAGACACGTTTTGGCTAGGCTTGTAATGGTCTGCAGAATGGCTGATTAGTACTTACCTTTAAATCTCTGAACCTATGACCCTCCTTCTGAACACCCACATCACTCCACAGTTATAACACTCTAAGATGGGACTGTCCAACCTCTTAGACTTGTGAGATGAAATTTAAAAAAATAAACTAGTACTTTTAAAGTTAACCTTTCCTGGACCTATTCCTCTCTTCAGCACCCATATACATTGTCACAAATACAATCTTATTGTCATCTTGCAAGTCACTCTTACATCAGACCTCTACATTCATTGCACTGTGCTACCTTGCCAACAAATATAACACTAAGAGGAGATACAAGTGACATGATCAAAGTGTCAAATCCATCCATGAAATAACTCAAAATCATTATTTTTAGGTAAATTCTTAAAAAGAAAGCCACATATTATGTATTGTAATAATTAATGTCCCAGTCATCTGCACCTGACAGTAAGAACAGCATCATCACTATCTGTACTGGCAGACATCTGGCACACACCTGCACACACACACACACACACACACACACACACACACACACACACACACACACACACACACACACACACACACCCACACACACACACACACACACACACACACACACACACACACACATACACACATGCATACACACACCCACACCCACACCCCCACACACACACACACACACACACACACACACACACACACACACACACACACACACACACACACACACACACACACACACACACACACACGTGGGTGTGTGTGTGTGTGTGTATACGTTTGCATGTGTTCTCATGCACATGTAAAGATGAATAGACAGACAGATAAACATATGTTTATGCAGAACACAAATCCGTACATACTCATCGGTATTCTGATTCAGTGTTTACATACTCATTAGGAACAATGGAACAATACCTCTTTTCAGGGGTAATCAGGGAGCACACATCTTGTTAACTGACTCACTCACAGTCACAAAGCATCCAAGTGACAAATGAAGGGATAAAACCAAAAACTTCAACATAAGTTTTATTAGTAACCCATACCTTAGGCACTCTGTGCAATATGTCAGACCAAACTTCACTGACAACAGGCACATTTTACTTTTCAAAGATTAACCCAAAGTGAGAAATTAGGCACATTTGTCATTCAGTAATTTCCAAGGGGGTAAAGATCAGCTGCATAGCAAGGACAGAACTGCTGTTTTTACCGTACATTTGCATATTTCAGTAGGACCCCGCCTCTTAAACCACTTTCATAGTCTCTTCACCTTCTGGTTATGAGTTTCCTACTTTCTGTATGAGATAGTCATAATATGCTTATACTGGAAATGTGGAAGATGACTACATAAATGGCAAAAGCATCAGCCATCACTGAACACTGTAAATATTCTCATACCATTAGTTATTTTCTACATTTTATCACACATTTATTTACATAGTACGTCATAAGTATGATAGCCTGTTTCTCAAATCCTAGTTCAGCTGAGTGAACTTTGTGGATGTGTGAAGGGTGAGTTCAAAATTTTACAATTGCACTTTTGAGACAAGAGGTGGCCATTTTCTCTGTGCTGTTATTTCAGCACTGATACCAGTGGTCTTTGGAGAAATACATTAGTGATCTCTAGTGGAAAATATGAATGCATAAGAAAGTTATGAGCTTTTCCAGACATTCATAAAAGCAGACACCTAACTATGGAAGGTCATAAATGTACACTGCCATGTCAATGGAATCCCAGTGTCTGACCTGGATACCTATAAACTAACATATGGAAATTACATATACTTATCTAGCACTCATATGTCATTAAAGCAATCTATGGTTAAGTCATATAGAAGACATTTGTTGTTATGCTCATAAACTGATCATGTGTGATACAGCATTCCCAAGGGCTGAGTTATAGTAATATCAAAATCATTTCTTCTAATCTTTAAAATGAAGTTCCCCCAACCACTATGCAGCCAAATGGTTGAAATAATTATGTCTATTCAAAGGGAAAAAAATCAGCATATTAGTTTCATTAACTTTCATGAAATTTAGTTGTATTTTTGAAACTTAAATTAGTTTCTATTTTGCAAAGTCTACCTCACAGAAAAGAGGGAAAGAGGAACTCCCCATCAGTAGAATTCTAATTAACCATACTTTCATTTTTTTAATTATTTGTTAGTCAGGTAAACACACTAGAGCATAAATGCCAATTATGGGGGTGAACTGAAAGTGCTGGCTGCTTGAATAATTTGTTCAAGCATACCATGTGCAAAGACTTGGCAAATCGGGGTCTATATTAGAACATTGAATGTTCTAAATAGCGAATGCTCACATGAGCGAAAATGGAAGACTTCAAAGTTTTTTTTTTATTGCAGTGCAGTGAAGATCAGAATATTTGCCCTTTCCTCACTGTAGTGCGATCTCAGAGTTAGAATATATATTTATTGGAGGGTGTGGGGGAGCAGCCACCCCCAATAACGTTTTTGAGGTCCTGCATTTTCGCTCTTGTGAGTGTTCACTATTTAGAACATTTGATGTTCTAATATAGACCCGGAAAATCAAACCCAGTCCTACAGGATAAAGTTTATTAGCAGCTCATATACTTAATCCTCTGTATGAAGCTACCAATCAATCATTTTTAATGTAACATAACTGAATAACTATGATTTTCCTTTGCTGCAACAGACTTTTAACATATGCAGCAAAGTATTACAGTTACCAAGCAAATATTATATAGTTGATAATGCCTTTTTTAATACTTCTGACATCTGCAAGATGTCACTAAGCATAACCATCTGAAGCACAAAATATGCTTTTACGATAGAACATTAAAGAAAGCTCAAGCCTGCAGGGAAGTGTCTGGAAGCACATATTATTTGTATGTACGAGTCCTACTTCGAACCTAGCCAAACCCACATAAGTACAGACACTGGTATGCATGAATAGTCACTCATTAGCAACAATAACAAACAGAAGTGCAAATCCTATAAAGCAATCTGCTTCATTCTTTGGCATTACATTTGACAGTGGATGAGAAATAACTTGAATTAAGTTAAATATGTGCTGGTCTAGACTCATGATCTTTCTCTGGTGCTGCCTAGCTCATTCCTGGTTCAGCCTCACCTCCTACCCTGTGGGGCATACTATTTGCTCAAACTTGTACTCTTTGCCAGTATTCCTGGCAGCGATCTTTGTATTTCTGTTTTGTTACCTGAGCATCACCTAAAACTATTACTAGTTTTCATAAGAATACATTGTGTCAGAGGAATATCAATACATATTGTATTCAGTGTTAATCCTTGACATTCTGCTAAGTATCAGAACCTGGCATTACTTTGTTGTTCATGTGTATGAAAGAAAGAACTATTATAAATAATTCTTACCTTCCCTCTTTCATATTAAGTAGTGTGTGGCCTTCTCACACCACTCTCCAGAAATATGGTTTTATTAAAAAATTTCCATCCCATAATTTTATATGCTGTACCTATTATTACCTTCAGGTGTCTTCAAGGGCATCATTAAATGCACATTAATTATGCTGTATTAGTTGCTCAGAGTAAACAACACTGTTTTCTAAATTAATGCACCTTAAATATGCTATATTAGCTGCTCATAGCAAACAACACTGTCTTCTAAATTAAAATTACATGATACACCTACATCTGTTTTAGTCTATTAATCCTCATAAGGGTTGTCTAATCCCTTGTGCCCATGTACCCCCTGCACCTGCAGTAAAATATGCTACCTATCAGGGTTATTTTACTTTCACTATGAAGAGAACTCCATCACTAATTTTTGTGGTATTGTTACTTCTGCTCAACACACACACACACACTCACACTCACACTCACACTCACTCACACACACACACACACACACACACACACACACACACACACACACACACACACACACACACACATATGCATACACACACACACACACACACACACACACACACACACACACACACACACACACACACACACATGCAGAATTAATCTTCCCATTATGAGTCTACGCTGCAATGGTTCTACAGTGCACTTCTCCAGAATACAAGGATGCCTTACCTTTTCAGTTCCTAGGTACCAACTGAGTTAAGCACTGAAATATATTTTAGTATGACTTTTGTCTTTAATGAATTTCAACAGACTTTAAATTCAATACCATAAATTGTTCTTTGTTTAATAATTGTTAAATTTCTATGAAACCCCTTTTTTGGTTATTGTTTTGTTTTATTGTTTTGACAAATTTTAATGCTTTCCACAGAAGATTAAACCTCATTCCAACACCAAAACATTTTTCTGTGTGTATTATTCCACAATTTCCATTTTTTTCTATGTAATATAATCCTACAATTTATATTAAAATATGTGGTGATATACTTTAAAAGCACATATTATTGATATCTGTGTTTACCTTTTGGAGACACTGCCTTAGAAACTTGCCATTTTTTTGCGTTTTGATTTACTCAGATGTTATACACTATAGAAGGGAGCATAAAAAGAGGCATGATCACAAGTGGCTTCCTGGTGACCCCCTCAGTGAGGATGTCTGCCCTCCATTACAATGACTAACCATGAGCCTGGGATGAAATCAGTCCTTTAGGACCTGCAATCCACAGGTGCCCCTTCAACCAGTGTTCTTTGATCCAGCATGGGTCCATGAAAAGCTAAATATTATTTCTGCTTGTTGCATGATATCAGCCTTGCATTTATATTGAAGAACTGAATGGAGGGCAGACAACCTTATATCATAGCTGGCAACAACTAAGGCAAGTGAATTGTTATGTTACACATAATGGTTAGTTTTCAATTACTTCAACATCTCTGTTGATGATGAGTATGTTGTCCTCCCAAGTGAATTTCCCTAGATGATGTGAGGCTTTGGCTGTTCCAATAATTAATTGGTGAACTCATATTCCAGTTAATCTGTTGGCTGTGTTTTTTTCATCTGGATGTAGCCACCTTTATTTTAATCATAACAGCCAATTTCAGGTCTCCCTACCAGCTGCTCCATTCCATTCTTGTGCTATATGTGCTTAGTTTACCCAATCTTGAACTGATCCAGTAAAGTGACATAACAGTGTTAGTTGCATCAGTCTAATGCCTGTGTTACAAAAGGTGCTTATAGATTGTAGGGTGGATGATGCTGAGGTTTATGTGGTGGCCTGTAATCAACATGATACTGATGTCTTTGGTCAGGTCACCCCTAACGAGTACATGCAAGGTGAACTAGGCCATGTGAGACATGGTATAACTATGACCACCATGACCTGAAATGACCTCCTGGATGGAGACTTGAATGCTGCTGGAAGTGTGTTGCTTTATTAGAGGGCAGACATAAGCTGGATCATTGTTTTCTTTTATCCTGGTCAGAAACCACACCTAAAAGCTTAATATTGTTAAATAATAACAATTTGCATTGTCAGATTGATCAGCTATGTTATTTTGTATCATGAAAAGGCTATAGAGTCCAATCTGTCTGGTAAACCACAACATTTTTTTTTACTTTAGAATGTGAACCAGTTGTTTAATTCATCTTCTATAAGAGTACCAGAATTAGATTCCAGACTTTGTAGGAAGAATACTATGGGTAATGTGGAACTAGGGCATAAACATTTCTCAGCTGTTTTGTTCTGCTAAATATGCAGATCTATGTAGTGTGATCTTAGGACTGCACCCATCCATTTCCAAACTGGAGTACAGTTTACCTATGTTTAGTCTACCTTACTTTGACATAACCTTCCATAGTTCTGGTGCAGATAATCACTAATTAACAGGCATCAAGGGTTCCCACAAGCCTCCATGCTAGGATTATTAATCTTATATAAATAACCTAACATGGGAACTTTCCAAGACAAACTGCGTTACGTGTGCAAGCTATACTGTTCTACATACAGCAAACAAGTGTTTAACCCTACTGAGTAATGAATTACAACCTGACTCTGTAAATATATGGAACTAGTTATGCAAGAATAAATTTGGCAATTAATAGTATCAAAGCTACAGTCATGTTTTCCATATTTCCAGCACCCCAAAAACAGCTCAGCAGCATAGACAACATTCACATTACTAATTCCCAAAATGTCTCCTCTGCCAGTCACTTCACAGTAGAAATATCTTTCTTTTCACGCACTTTGGTGTTCAAAGTGCTTCAGCAGCTCAAAACTGCCTACAAAATTTCCAGTTTCCTAAATATTGATGCAAATAGACATGCAATTGCCATTAATGCTCTTCTACCAAGACTGTAAAACTATCTTCTCATTATTACCCTGCTTTATGCTCAAAATACAGCACTGCACAAGTGTAATAAGCCGACGTTCTTTAAAAATGTCCTACAGCTCCCTTTCAGGAATACAGGGCAAATAAAATGAATGTAACTAAGGAAATTATTTTATGAGCTGGGATACTGGATCTGAATTGCATAGACATAGTAAGGCCTTGTTAAGTTTCATTCTGGTGGCTGCCAAAAAAGCAGTTACTAGAAAATGGAAATCAACATCTAAACCAAGCATAGAGACAAAAAGAACAGGAAGTGGGATCCTTAGAAAATGGTAGGATTATATTACGTAGAAAAAATGGAAATTGTGGAACAGTACATGCAGAAAAATGTGTGGAGGGTGGAATGAGGTTTAAGAGAAGACAGGAATTGTACAATTTATTGTAATGTTGGTTTGAATATATGATATACAGTATAACAATATATGTGATGTATAACGTTTGTAAATGTGAACTTGTTAATATGGTTTGATTAATTTTATATAAATGTAAGTTTGCCTATGTTACAAGTGATAATTCAATAAAGGTGTTTAAAAATGCAGCACCAATTAAAACAAGTAAGAATACGATTATGAGGCTTATCAAATTAGCCAGTAGCCTACAACACATTTCAAGGTTTAAATGTAACTTTCCTAAACCTCAAAGACCTCCTATACCCATAACAGCCCCAAATGTACTCTTTCAAAACAACACCCACATCACCACATACAGCCTCATGGAGCCTCTTCTTCTAAGCCCATAGGGTAAACCACCACACAATCTAACATACTGGTCATTAGAGACTCCATTGTGAGACACAATGATGTTCCTTCTCACCAGGCTGAGTAAGGAGAAAGTCACAGTCAGTTGTTTATCAGGGGCTAAGATCCACCACATTATGCATGCACTCAGGCCATTGGGCTATAAATACTACTATGACTCAGTCATAGTCCAAGTGGGTATAAATGACCTGAAGCATACCTCCCTAGACTACGTGAAGAGAGACACCATGGAGCTCTCAGAAAATGTGTACCTGGCTGGTATGAGCCTAGCATTGAGCAGCATTCTACCTTTCCAAGATGATACCATAACACTAACAAAAGATGACGGACTTTAATAATTGGCTTAGTTTCTGGTGCCATTCTAAGGGGGGGGGTGCAATATTTGTCAGTTTGGAAGGAAATGGTAAGCAGACCATGCTGCTTTGCCAGGGATGGTCTGCACCTCTCCCCTCTATGCTTTCAAATATTAGCTAAATAATCGTCTTCCCCCATAGCACCTTTCTTAGGCAATGCCAAAATGAAAGAACTTATGACAGCAAATCAAAACCAAGAAAATCTAAAAGGTATTACCGCTCAGTACTAGGAGTCTAAACAAAAAACTCCACTCCCTAGAAGCTCTCTTCACCCTAGAGAATGCTGACATCTGTGTGGTCACTGAGACATGGTTTAAAGTCATGGACAGCACACAGACAGTGCAAGGTTATAATGCCTTCCACACATTTAGACCAGCTACTACACAGACAGGGACTAAAGATGAAGGTGTCTCGATTAACATGAAAAATAAATATACCTCAAGGCTGGTCAAACAGGACAATGCACTTGAGCTTCTCCATGTTCAAATTACCATAGGCAAGGTCCAATACCTTGCAAGCTATAGGCCCCCCTGTATGACCCAGGAAACCCATAACCATACCATGTACTTAAACTTATTGGAGACACCCAGATTCCAATCCAATACCATATTTATGGGCAACTTTAATTACCCCACTATTAACTGTGAATCCTATATGACAAAAAATGTACAGGCACAGAGATTCCTGGATTTTGTAAACACAAACTCTCTGGACCAGATTATCAATACACCAACCAGGGGTACAACCATACTGGATTTAGCCTTACTAGTATGCGAGAGTGCTGCAGAGCAGAGTTCATCCCTAACCCAATTCAAGTGCAACTTGGACAATTGAATGGTAAACCAGAAATTCATACTGGGTTTGGCACCTATGTCTCTAATGAACACAGGTAACCTGTAAATGGTTCATCTCCCAGGCCCATGCTTACACTTATCAAGGGTATCAGAACTTGTCAGAGATTTGGAATGCATGACTAAGCTTAAAAGGGCTCTTGTGATTGTTAGCCTAGTAAACACCTATGAACCTAAGAACACCCCTTACTGTAATGTTTACCCTGGTTAGGTCAGACTACAAAATTGTCTCCTTTGCAGTAAAAATAAAGCCTGGACCCTAGCTAACACTGGAATATTCAGGAACTACTCTAAGGCTAACATCCTACTATTAAGTGATAACCTGGCAAAATTTCAAGCACTCATAAACCCTGAGAACCCTGTTGCCTATGTGAAACTATTCACAGAAACCCTATACAAGTATGTTAATAGCTGCATAGTGACAGTTGTACCCACCAGGAAGAAGTACAGAATTAAATCAAAAAACAAGCAACCCTAGTGGAATCACAACATCAATAGGCTGTAGAACAGATGGAAAAAAATAATGGCACAAATTAGGAGGTGCAGTACCCAGCAGAATAGCTGGGTAACTACAGCAGAGCTAGTAAGAGAGATGGCTAGAAAGGTGCTTGGTGTGACATCTGAAAAGAGGAAGGAGGACAAGGAGACCTGGTGGTGGAATGAAGAAGTACAGGAGAGTATACAGAGAAAGAGTTTGGCAAAGAAGAAGTGGGATTGTCAGAGAGATGAAGAAAGTAGACAAGAGTATAAAGAGATGAGGTGCATGGCAAAGACAGAGGTGGCGAAGGCTAAGGATAAGGCGTATGAAGAGTTTTATAAAAGGTTAGACACTAAGGAGGGAGAAAAGGACCTGTACCGATTGGCTAGACAGAGGGACCGAACTAGTAAAGATGTGCAGCAGGTAAGGGTGATAAAGGATAATGTGGGAAACGTACTCACAAGCGAGGAGAGTGTGTTGAGCAGATGTAAAGAGTACTTTGAGGGGCTGATGAATGAAAAGAATGAAAGGGAGAGAAGGTTGGATGATATGTGGATAGTGAATCATGAAGTGCAGTGTATTAGCAAGGAGGAAGTAAGGATAGCTATGAAGAGGATGAAGAACGGAAAGGCTGTTGGTCCAGATGACATACCTGTGGAAGCATGGAGGTGTTTAGGTGAAATGGCAGTGGAGTTTTTAACTAGATTGTTTAATGAAATCTTGGAAAGTGAGAGAATGCCTAAGGAATTGAGAAAAAGTATTTTGGTACAGATTTTTTTAAGAATAAGGGTGATGTGCAGAGCTGTAGTAACTACAGAGGGATTAAATTGATCAGTCACAGCATGAAGTTATGGGAAAGAGTAGTGGAAGCTAGGTTAGGAAGGAAGGTGATGATTAGTGATCAGCAGTATGGCTTCATGCCAGAAAGAGCACTACAGATGCAATGTTTGCTCTGAGAGTGTTGATGGAGAAGTACAGAGAAGGTCAGAAGGAGTTGCATTTTGTCTTTGTGGATTTAGAAAAAGCATATGACAGGGTGCCTAGAGAGTTGTGGTATTGTATGAGGAAATCAGGAGTGTCAGAGAAGTATGTAAGAGTGGTACAGGATATGTACAAGGGTAGTGTGACAGCGGTGAGGTCTGTGGTGGGAGTGATGGATGTGTTTAAGGTGGAGGTGGTATTACATCAAGGATCAGCTCTGAGCCCTTTCTTATTTGCAATGGTGATGGACAGGTTGACAGACGAGATCAGACAGGAGTCCCCGTGGACTATGATGTTTGCAGATGACATTGTGATCTGTAGTGAGAGTAGGGAACAGGTGAAGGAGACCCTGGAGAGGTGGAGATATGCTCTAGAGAGAAGAGGAATGAAGGTCAGCAGGACTAAGACAGAATACATGTGTGTGAATGAGAGGGAGGATAGAGGAATGGTGAGGATGCAGGGAGTACAGGTGGTGAAGGTGGATGAGTTTAAATACTTGTGATCAAAAGTTCAGAGTAATGATGAGTGTGGAAGAGAGGTGAAAGGCAAGATGGAGTGGGTGGAGAAGAGTGTCAGGAGTGATTTGTGACAGATGAGTACCAGTAAGAGTGAAAGGGAAGGTCTACAAGAGGGTAGTAAGACCAGCTATGTTATATGGGTTGGAGACAGTGGCA
The DNA here is from genome assembly GCF_019279795.1 of Protopterus annectens. NCBI lineage: Eukaryota > Metazoa > Chordata > Ceratodontiformes > Protopteridae > Protopterus > Protopterus annectens. The sequence goes on from NC_056738.1 coordinate 190,121,328, forward strand.
TTGACAAAAAGGCAGGAGTCAGAGCTTGACGTGGCAGAATTGAAGATGTTAAGATTTGCACTGGGTGTGACGAGGATGGACAGGATTAGGAATAAGTATATTAGAGGGTCAGCCCAGGTTGGAAGGTTTGGAGACAAAGCCAGAGAGGCAAGATTATGTTGGTTTGGACATGTGCTGAGGAGGGATGCTGAGTATATTGGGAAAAAGATGCTAAGGATGAAGCTGCCAGGTAACAGGAAAGGAGGAAGGCCTAAGATAAGGTTTATGGATGTGGTGAGAGAGGACATGCAGGTGGTTGGTGTGACAGAGCAAGATGCAGAAGACAGGAAGAAATGGAAACAGTTGATCTACTGTGGTGACCCCTAACAGGAGCAGCCAAAAGAAGAAGAAGTACCCAGCAGAGTAAATACACTCTCAAACTAGACAAACAACTCAGAGGGCAAATAAAGTCTACCAATGCCAATTATGAGGTAAATTTGACTAAGGACAACCACAATGCATTCTTTAGCTATATCCACAGCATCAAGGGCAATACACAGTTGTGTGCAGAGCTCATTATTAATGGAGTTACCTATACTGAGCCAGAAGATATATAGATAGCAAACCTACTGGCCATCAAATTCAGTTCCAACTTTACCTCTCTCTCTCACCCTCAACCTTTCTTCAGGAAATACCATCAAAGACAACTTCCACTGCTATCACTAGGGAATATATCCTAAATGCTCCTTCTAAGGTCAAGAACACTGCATCAGTGGGCCCAGACAGTATCCCAGGATTCTTTCTAAATAGCATGAAACATGACCTGTCAGGCTGTCTGGAATCACTATTTGACTCTAGCCTCCAAACAGGATTCATCACTCACAAATGGAGAACAGCAATGGTCATCCCTTGGCACAAAGGAGGTAATTTACAGACCCTGGAAAATACAGATCCACAAGTCTCACTAGCCTCATGTACAAAGCCATGGAAAGAATTATCATGGACATGATCAGTAATGACATAGGAACCCTCCAGACACTGGGCCCAAACCAATTTGGTTTTATCAAGGGCAGGTCATGCCTACTCAACCTGGTGGACTTCTTTGAGAAGGTCACCAAAGCAATGGATGAGGATGAAATGGTTTTCACTGCCTACCTTTACTTGGCCAAGGCATTTGACACAATACCACACTTAAGCATTATTGACAAACTCAAGAGGTTATGTATAAATACTTATGTCACCTGGTGGATAGTCAACTCACTCACAGACAGGATCCAGGAAGTTAGAATTGGGGACAAAGAGGCCAGTCATAAGTGGAGTCCCTCAGGAATTGGTCCTGTGACTGCTCCTTTTTGGGATTTACTTATCTGAAGTCAAGGCCAATGTCAATGGCCACTGACTGACTACATTTGCAGATGATTGCAAATTGGTAGCTGTCATTGAATTCCACACTGACACACACATATTCTCCAGGAAGGGCTGACACAGACAAACAACTGGTGTCAAAGCCGTGGATTAAAACTAAATGCCATGAAATGCATAATAGTATCCTTCTGGAAGTCATCCACCCCTGGTAACTATCATATTGACCACATGCTCATTAGAGTTGACCCAGTAGTCTGGGATTTAGGGACACACAGACAGTAATCAAGCCTTTAACCATCACATGTCTACAGTAAAGAGAAATCATTCTATGTTGCACAAGTTATAAACAAAGGTATAGCATCTTGGTCCAAGGAAGTCATTGTTCCACTGTATTCAGCTTTAATCAAACCTATCATTGAGTACAATGCCCCCTTTGGCATGTACCTAACCAGGCATCTCATATGATGAATTTATCCATAATGCAATAACTTGTACAATTGTTGAAATGGCATACAATTGAATATCAGGAAATCCTGTTCCACCGTTATCCCAACCTTTTGTTTGACAATTAAAAGAAACTCTTGGTTTATTGAGATACCAAAGAATTTTAAGTAGAACATTGTATATCTTTTTCATTATTTTTTTGGCAGAGATAGTACCGATTGTATAGCAAATAATATTTAAGAAGAATTACCATCTCAATTAACATCAAGTGTTCTTACATAGTAAAGAAGAATTTATTCCAACTTGGAACTAAATTTATAATTTTATTGCTAATCTGTTGAAAATTAATTTGTATAATTTCTACATTATTTAATTTGAGTGTTACTCCAATTAAAATCAGAATATTTATTGTATGAATTGTTTAATTTCTTATTAATTAATGATGTACTTGTTCTGTTACGATTAAATTTTAAGTTTGAGATTTCTTCAACTGCCTCATAGAACTAATTACATGTTCTAATGATTTTTCTGTATTTTCTATTGTAAGTAAGCTATTGTCAGCAAAGAGTTGAATCTTTAGTTCAAAATTATCTTTTATTTTGATTCCATTAATGTTCTTATCTGATCTAATAAAATTAGCAAAAGGTCCAATTGCTAATACAAAAAGTAATGGCGATAGTGGACAACCTTATTTTGTACCTTTTTGTGGTTTAAAGAAATTAGAAAGAAAAGAACCTTTTGCAAATGGGGTGAATTTGTGGTCCAGGAAACTTGCAACCAGCCAAGCAGGACTAGTGCAATCAGCAGAAATGTACTCAGTTAGTAACCGAGTACATTTCAGCAAAATCCAAAACAGAGCAGTGATAGCTCCAAATAAAGGCTGCATATCAGTTAGAAAGCATGCCAATGGCCAAGTATAAAGCCATTGGCATTGAAACAGCCAAAAAAATAAAAAAATCAATTTTATTTTTTTTTTAGCTGATCTCAGCTGTTTAAGCATAGGGCAGTGGCACGCAAACGGGATCGGGGGAAAATAATAAAATAAACCTAAATTAAGCATTCTAACTAAAATCACTAGTCTGCCATGTAAGTCAATGGCAGGCAGAAGACAACATGGCCAGTGAGTAGTAGTTGCTAAGGGGGGAGGCTCAGTGTGAGACACGTAACTATGCATTAGTAGGCAATCCTGTGCAAATGAGGGGAATGATAGTGAATCCCAGTTTTCCCCAGCATTCTAGTCAGGTCCCAACAGTGTACCTAGGAGTTAGCTGACATCATGGGGGGGTGCCAGGCATACTGTAAGCAGATTGGAGCCCTGTGGCTCGGGTTTGCTCCTAGCTTAGAACGCTTAGCACAGCTAAGCTAGGGGGTGTGTCTGAATCTGCCTAGCACTCTTTACATTGCCTAAGCGGGTGTGCGCGCAGTGCATCGAGTTTTAAAGGAAGAAAAAAAAAAGTTAAACCAGGAAATAGCAGTACTGTGCACATTTAAGCACTCTGTTTGCACGGCGTGCCCCCGGGCTTAAACAGGAAGGCAATGGGAAGGGAAAACAGTAGTAGGAAGGCAATCTAGGAGAACTAGCATAGCTGGCAGGTGAAATGTATCAGAATCAGCCAATTACATAGGCAGTAGACCAGCCCAGCCCAGAACACTACTATAAACTATGCAAACACCTTCCCCTCTGGTTTTTCCCACACTCTACACCACAGGTGCAAACAAGCAGGGAACTTTTACACTCACAACAACAAAATGATAGGGCCTGCTATAGCTATCATACAACATCTTGTGGAAGAGGCTGACAGTGGTGAGGATGTGAATGCTGTCAGCCAACCCACAGTGAGGAGACAGAGAACAGTGTACAGACCCAGGGTAACCTACCAGGGGCTACAAGAGCTGGAGATAGTGGAGAGCTCTAGGGTGGACAGGGACCTCCTACAGCAAATTGTTGAGCTGTGCCGGCCATGCCTCACACACAGAGCTAACAGAGGGCAACCCATCCTAGTGGATACCAAGGTATGTGTAGGCTTAAGAATACTAGCTACAGGTACCATCCAAGGCCAACTGGGGATATGATGGGGATCTCACAGGCATCAGCATCCAGGGTACTACACCAATTCCTGGATGCCATGTCAGCACATGTCAGTGAGCACGTATTTTTCCCCTACACCCATAAGGTGTTGGCCAGCAATATGCAACTGTTCCACCAAATAGCAGAATACCCTAAGGTAGTGGGTGCTATAGACTGCATGCACATATGCATCAAAGCACCACCCTGTGAGCGGGGTAGGTTCTACATCAACCTCAACGGCTTCCCCTCCATCAACTGCCAGGTCATGTGCGATGCCCAGGGCATAATAATAAATGTGTGTGCTGGCTGCCCTGGAAGCTATCACTATTCCCACATCTGGCATCTAACGCAGCTGTACCAGAGATTTGCCAATGGGGACATCCCTCACGGTCACCTAGTGGGGGATATTGGATACGCACTGGAGCCTCGGCTGATGACACCCATCAGAAATGCACACACACCCGAACAAGAACTCCATAATGAACCACACGCACAGACCAGAATTATAGTAGAACATGTGTTTGGGATGCTCAAGTCATGGTTCCAGTGCCTGGACATGTTTGGTAGAGCCTTGCAGTACTCACCAGCTACATATACCCAAATTGTCCTCATATGTGCCATGCTACACAATATGATCCTGCAGAAACAGCTGCAGCAGGAACAGCAAAGGGCAGGCCCACACAGCCCCCCACCATTGCCAAGGCCTGCACAGGCACAGAGTGACTTGGAGGAGGAATACCTGAGCCTGCCCCAGTAGGCAGAAGAAGGCGTGCCCAGTATGCTCTGGCCTTGGTAAAGAGGCAATGCATAGCACATACACTGACACAGGAGGGACCCAGGGAATAACACCTCTCTCTGACTCTAACATACAGTAAAGCGATGCCAAAATGACACTACCTGTGCTCAGCCATGTGTAGGGAGTGTACTATGTGCATCTGACACAGGCAGCCCTGCAGCACCACCCTCAATACTGGAACACCCACAAGGTAAGTGACTCACACATGCCAGCCGGGGGGGGTTAACATACCCAACAGTCAGTCACAGCCAGCAGAACAGGTGTAGACAAACACAAACAAAGGCTGTGCTATGGCCTCTGAATGATGCCTATGGGTAATCTCCCCCCCCCAGGCCTACACAGACAGACTACAGCAGGTCAGGCAGTGGGATGTTAGTGCTGAAGGGTAGGAAGTCAGAACTAACATGTAGGTAAATCAAAGCTAAGATCTGTAGTACACAGGTATGCCTCTAGTCAGTATGATAGGTAAGAATACAGAATGAAATGGAGTACCTGACATACCAGTACAGTCATAGCAAATGTATACAAGTGTCAGGTGTGCCCCCCATCCTACATAGTAATGTAATAACAGTCAGGTGTGCCCCCCCAATCCTGTGTAGAAATGTAGAAATAGTCAGGAGTACCCCCTCATCCTACGTAGAAATGTTGTAACAGTCAGGTGTGCCCCCCAATCCTGTGTAGAAATATAGAAATAGTCAGGTGTGCCCCCCATCCTATGTAGAAATGTAGTAACAGTCAATGCCAAACTATCGATGGATATCCTGCAGAAAGAGCATGCTATCTGTAGGTGTACAACACAAAGGTCAGTACTGCAGTGCAAATTACCTGGACTCGATCCTCACATTCAATACAGACAGGCATACTGGGCATGCTCACACAGCCATGTCTGCAAACATCAGTGGACCAGACATATCTGGCAGTTGCAGATGTTAGTGCAGACACTCCTCAGTATGCACCACTCATGCTTTGCACACACAGTGGATAGGAATACAGACATATATGTAAGGACAACACACTATAATAAACCAAAGATAGACATACATAGATGTGGAAGAGGGTGACTGTGACAATGACCCATCCAGATCTGTCCCACCCAGCACACAGCCAAAGGGCCACAACCATATGAGGTTCAGATGTCACTCACTGTAGATACTAGCCACCGGAGTCTGTCAGCATTACAGACTATGTGGTGCACGTGCTAGCTGTGCAACATGACTGTACAAGGAAGTAGTAATCTAACAGCTGTATACACGTACCTGTGAAATATGACCCTGTGTGCCCGCATGTGGTGTGTCAACCTCTAGATGAATGGGTTATGGCCCATGCACACACACTGCCCTCCCCATAGCCCTACTATGGCAAGCCTGCTGAGGTCATCCACTGTGAAATACACCTTTGGGAGAGTTGCAGCCCAGTAATCTCCATGGTGCATCCCATAGCTGCGGACTGCTGTAGTGTGATAAACAAGTTAGGTAGGCGTTCCAATCCCAGACATGGCAAGTGTGTGTGTGTGTGTGTGTGTGTGTGTGTGTGTGTGTGTGTGTGTGTGTGTGTGTGTGTCTCTGTCTGTCTGTGTAGAGAGCAATGGTTTTTAGGGTAGTCACACTCCCTACAATTCAAATGCTCTACTTTGGTAAGGCTGCTGATGTCATCCACCTAAAAAAACATCCCTGGAAAGGTTGTAGCCCAGTAATCTCCATAGCGCATGCCATAACTGCGTACTGCTGTAGTGTGATAAAATAGGTTGGAGTTCTAATCCCAGACATGGCAAGTCTGCATGTGTCTGTCTGACTCTGTGTAGAGAGCAATGCTCTTTAGGGTAGTCACACTCCCTACACTTCAAATGCTCTACTTTGGCAAGGCTGCTGATGTCATCCACCTAGAAATACACCTCTGGGAAGCTTACAGCCCAGTAATCTCTGTAGCGCATGCTATAACTGCGTACCGCTGTAGTGTGATAAATTAGTTAGGTAGGAGTTCTAATCCCAGACTTGGCAAGTGTGTGTTTGTGTGTGTGTGTGTGTGTGTGTGTGTGTGTGTGTGTGTGTGTGTGTGTGTGTGTGTGTGTCTGTCTGTGTGTGTGTGAGTCTGTGTAGAGAGCAATGCTTTTTAGGATAGACATTCCCTACACTTTGAATGCTCTACTTTGGTAAGGCTGCTGATGTCATCCACCTAGAAATACACCTCTGAGAAGGTTGTAGCCCAGTAATCGCCGTAGTGCGTGCCATAACTGCGTATTACTGTAGTGTGATATAGAACTCTGGTAGAGTTTTATTCCCACCCATGGCAGTTGTGGATGTTTTGTGTGTGCTTCTATGTCTGTGCAATGCATTTTAGGCTAGCCACACTCAGTACATTGCAAATGCCCTACTTTGGCAATTCTGCTGATGTCATTCACTGTGAAATGCACCTTTGGGGAATGGGAACTCCAGCAATCCCTGTGGTGTGTCCTATAACAGCATCATGCTGTAGTGTGGTATAGAACCCAGGCAGGGGTTCTATTCCCACACATGGTAGTTGTGGATGTGTTGTGTGTGTTTCTATGTCTGTGTAGGGAGCAATGCATTTTAGGCTAGTCACACTCAGTACATTTCAAATGTCCTGTTTTAGCAATCCTGCTGATGTCATTCACTGTGAAATACACCTTTGGGAAAGGAGAACTCCAGTAATCTCCACAGTGCTTCCTATAATGGCATAGTGTAATATACTAGTTAGGTAGGAGTTCTAATTCCAGACATGACAGGTATGTGTGTGTGTGTGTGTGTGTGTGTGTGTGTGTGTGTGTGTGTGTGTGTGTGTGTGTGTGTGGCGGTGGTTGTGAGTGTATAAAAACTGGACTCAATGTGGAGTGGGTTTTGCAAACTTCTTATATAGTGGGCCAAGTATATATTACAATGTCCACTGTACAGGGATGACAGATGTGAAATAGCTGAGAGGCTGGGGTGCAAATCCATACCCCTAAATGTGACATCAATGCCAGCTAAGCAATGTTAGTAACCCTTGTATTACCCAGGGAACACTCTCAACCCATGTCTCATACACACACACACACTTACCTAGCCAACAGCCGTTATGTTGGTAGTACCCTTCATATTGCCCACTGATAATAACCATGGTGTGATTGCAGTGGGCTACAGAGGGCATGGCACCCTGTCCATCAGTCCAATAGGCATGTACATGCTGACAGTGCACCTCCCCCATGTTCTCCACTGGACACCTTCAAAACCTGTGGTGCCATCAAATGTGACCCACAAAGGACATAACATGCCTGAAACACAAGCCCTGTATGGACAGATGGCACTGACACCAGGGAGTACTGGTATCATGCTGTCAATGTAGGTGCTGGGCCAACCTGCTGTCCAGTAACAGTTCCTGCTACATGAGGCCTGGACAGGCACATCTGATGATAATGATCTGTGTACACAACATGGGCCAGGGGCCAGACACCCCAGGTACAGTTCCACATGCATGTGGGAGGTGTGCACATCCCAGACACTGTCTATATGGACTAAGGAACACATACATGGCAAGCAATGCACAGCGTTGGCCACACGCAAAAGTCACCCAGGTGACTGGATGGTGAATACAATACCCACCTGTGTGGGCAACTCCAGACACTACACCCCTGAACCACAATGCAGACCATTGTCATGTGACCTGATGCCAAGGTATACTCATCACCTAGCGTTGTATAGCCGTCTGGCACCGTCAACCACATCACACCCGTGAAGCAGTGCGCACATGTATGTCAGTACTGGCATCCGTGTCTGTGTGTGTTGTGTATGATGCGTATGACCACATTCACACTCACTACAACCCCCATTGGCATACTGAAGCATGCTGTCTGATGTCAGACACCACCACATACCCTTTGCACATACAACCTCTGTATGACTCCTGTGGTGCATGTGATACCTGCACAGTACTGTGTTGTGGCAATCCCACTAGTAATGAGTTGTATTCCTGGCCCTGCCAAGTGTGGCAATGTGTGTGCATCCCTGTGAGAATGTGGCTGTGTTGACCCTAACACCTGTTCATGCAAACAGGCACATGTACTACACCTACCACATAGCTACCATATCCCTGTTGCAGATGTCACTCATCATCACATATACATTCTGAGGGCTCCCCAACATGTAACCCATGCAGTGCATCCAATATCTGCATGGACATGTGATAGCACTATATAGTCGTCAGGGGTTTGATACCCTGTACTGGTTGGTGTGTGACACAAACATGCTTAAGTTTTACACCCCCACCCCTCCCTGTCTTTTCTGTACTTCTGTCTGCCTCTCTTCCTCCCTCTCTGGTGGATGTAGGGACTTACACCTGCTTTTCTTAGGCAGCAGCATGTGTATTTTAAGTGATGCTCAAGATCAGCTGATGGCCTCTGCATGAATTGCAGGCCACCTCTAGCTGACTGCATGTGGAACAGCTGTGGTAACATTCCCATAGCCAATTGCATGGAAGCACACACAAATATCTAGGAACATCATGCTGGTGTTGGGCCTTTCATTCACTGTGAGCAGGAACTTGATCTGTTGTTTGGCAAACAGCATCTCAGTTGGACTGGGATTTACCTCTAACAACATACATTGTGGAAATAGGTCAACACACAGGAGGGGGCTTGCCTGACCTGCCTACAGACTGTAAGTGCTGCTATACTGCAATTGGAGTAATGTTGGTTTAATAGGGTGTGTGTGGATTTTGCTGTCCTACATGTTTTCATACCTGCCTTGTCAGTGCTATGTTTATGAGGGAACACCCATCTGTAGGGCCATCTGCGGACTGGCCAGTGTGTGGTGCCTTTTGTTTCAGGTGTTACCCACAGAGCACCTATCTTTGAACTGCAGAAGGTAGTGTGAGGACTGCAGTCTGTAGATGGTGACAGCTGTGTGAGTTACTGACTTCATATCCCTCATAGGACATATGGTGCAACAAACCATGTTACAACATTAAATGTATGAGGTTATCACAGCAAATGTGAATATTGCCTCTGTGTATGTGCCTCCAGCCACAACCCTGTCAACCTTTGTACATATGTCATGCAGTAAGGGGTGCATATGTACTGTACACAATAATTAGTGGTATCATATCTGATAACAAGCCAGTGAGATAGACTGCTACACATGTAATGTATAGTAGGGATTATATTTGATGACATAACCTGGTTGTGTGTACAGTACTGAGGTCTGTGTACTTATGGTGGTTGTCTGCAGTGTGTGTATTGTTAATATGAACCTTGGTCTGTGTACAGACTGTGGTACATGTCATTGTTCTTGGTCCTGTTCTATCTGATGTTATATGCTACTCCACTGTATGTTACCCTATCAGCCTACATGTTTCTGGGGCCATACACGCGCATGTCTCATACCACAGACAGGCAGCCAACCACACTGTGTAGTGGCCCAGTATATGCAGGGTTAGTGTGTGAGTGGCACATATGAGGTTGGTGTTGAACAGATAGTCCATATACTGTAATAATACACTAGCATGCCATATGTAGCTGTGGCTGTGTTCACATTGGTTATGGTGATGCAGTTTAACACAGGTGTATGTTACTCTCTGCTTTGACATGCCTGTAGAGCCTGCTATCTATTCAGGTACATGTGCATTCCCCCATAGGAAATGTAGGCCAGTGTTGAGCCGGTCTGCCTGTAGCCTGCACAGTGCTTTGTTACATGCCTAGCAGCTTAGTGTACTTACCCAGTGAGATGTCCAGATACTTGCCAGATGTACTGCTGCTGGGTCACCATAACAGTCATGTATGTCAGACAGAGTAGTGGGATGCTGTACGATGTATGTCAATATCTAGTGGGTGGTATGTGGCCATGGCACCTCCTTACCAGTGGTTATTATGTGGCAGGACAGACAGGGATGTGTGAATGCATAACCTATGGGGGCACATGTATACCAGTAGTTACGTGTTATACCCATCTACATGGCTGTTAACATCCACATTGTCAGGATTGGTCCACATGTCTTGCACTAAGGGGTTATATGTATACCTCTGGACTGTCCAGAGTGTGTCAGACTGTCCACATATATTGGCCATTATCTCTGCTGTAGTCCACAGTAGCATTACGTGCTAGCAGTGGTACTGTACTATGATGTCCTTAGGATGTCTGTCAGTAGCCAATGGCGCACATGTTAAAAGCAGATGTGACCTCCCACACACACCATGTCTGTGAAGACAATCCCTATTACAGTAGCAATACTCTACAAATATACTTGCTATACATACCTGACATCCCCTTGCACTACCAAGTTGAGACTACAGGGGCTGAGGTAGGGGCACACTTCATGTTCAGGACATATGGTGATGATATATGTACATATACTTATCCAGGTATCTATATAGACATACACATATCGACATACATAGATGGATATGTATATGTACATAGATATACAAATAAACACCCAATTATATACATATACAGAGCAATATATGTCTACACATATACAGATAGAGATACATATGCACATATACGTATGGATATCTACATATCTATTGACAGTAGTAGGTATATCAGAATAGATATGCATGCACATATAGTTATTGACATCTAGATATATACCAACATAACTAGGCATATCTGTACACGTAGGATGTGCATACATATATAGCTATATATACACATATATCTATATATACATATACGTATATCTATATATACATATATCTATATATACATATATGTCTATGGGAGCAGTACAGGATCCTAAAAGGCCAAAGTCCTGAAGACCATCAGGGGTGAGCGGCCTTAAGGTATATGGATGTACATTACCATGCAATCCACCTTGGTTAAATGCAGCCCTACTGCCACCTGCTATACAGACTGCTCTGTTTGTCAGTGTGCTTGTGATGGTGTCAGTTGTGCCTTGTTATGTAACAGTTACATCCCATTGTGTCAACTGAGGTCTTTACCCCCTAGGGATTGTCTACAGAGTATAGATAGAGGCTACTGTACTATACATCTGCATTACTTACTGTTGATTGTTTGGTATCCTGTGGCCCAGTCTGTCTTTACTAGTGTACTACTTGATGGCCTTGGCCTGAGCAGCAACATTTGTTGACTTACCAGATTTCTGAATTAGTATAACTGTTTCACAGTTACATTACTTAGTTTATATGAATGTCCGTGTCTAAACAGCTAAATGACATGGCATATACAACTGTAATAGTACACAAATAAAGCTTTCCCATATATGTGTGTAGTGTTATATCCCTTGAGATCTCTGTGGGTATATGTTGCAGGCAATGAATAACATTTGTATGGGTGGATCATGCAGTATCCAGTTGGTAAGGTGGTAACTGTGGGAATGGTGGCTGTTCCATATTGTTTGCAAGTACTACATATGTAACTTACTAGACATATCTATGCGTGTGTATGTGTAGTTACATATATATATATATATATATATATATATATGTATATATATATATATATATATATATATATATATATATATATATATATATATATATATATATATATATATAAATATATATGTATGTATGTATGTATATATATATATATATATATATATATATATATATATATATATGTATATCTGTATCTGCATATATGTGTCTGTGTATATGTATCCTAGGGATGCCCATGTCGTGTCTGGCCCTGGTTATGGGATCTGTAACACTTGGTAGTGCATTGCATGGGGGACATGTTTGGCTGTGGGGAGGTATACCTATTCGTACAAGAAGAATATTGTTTGGGGCCTCTCAACCCCATTAATGCTGCATGTGGACATATATGTATATGTTATTTCCCCATTGTTATCTACAGATGTTTGTCCATATATACCTGTTTATATATATATATATATATATATATATATATATATATATATATCTACTGACATAAATATAACTGCTGTATATATTTATACATATAGATGTAGACATGTATATCTATATATGTAGGCATTTGCATGTATATATGTTCATATATGTTGATATATATATATATATATATATATATATATATATATATATATATATATATATATATATATATATATATATATATATATATATATATTGTTCTTCTTCTTTTGGCTTTTCCCCGTTAGGGGTCGCCACAGTGGAACTCCGGTCCACTAATGATTGGCAGTAGATTTTTTTTTTTATGGTGCCAAGGTGCCAGCTCGATGCCCAACCTTTAACAAAGGCATGCCCTATGCATGTCTTTCAAACGCCACTCGATCGTGGGGAGGACATGCAGACTCCACACAGAAGGCGTTCCAGCTGAGAATCAAATGGGAGAACCTTTTGCTGTGAGGCGACAACGCTACCGCTGCACCACCGCGGCTAAACGTATATATATATATATATATATATATATATATATATATATATATATATATATACCTACATATATAGATATGTTTTATCCATTTAGATATTAATATATCTAAACACACACACATACATCTAAATGTTAGAATACATTCTCTGTACTGTTGAATGACTGGGCTGCTTGATATGCTTTTGAAAACATCAGGGTTATACATATCTAACATGGCTTAGTGGTAAATCACTTTGGCTATGTTGTGGAGGGTCCTGGGTTCGAGCCTTACAGAGGCTGTTTATTTTGTTGTTGGGCAGAACACAGGCCATTGGCTACAGAGTGATTAAGGCACTTTAAAGCAGTTGTAAGCGCGTTTGAGCAGAGGTAACCACTGCTAACTTCTGGTTATAGTTTCGTATACTCAGTTAGCTTCTAAATTGCTTAACCAGTGTAGGCATTGCTTACCCCCATGCAGACAGGCTTAAACCCGCTTACTGTTGCTTAAAAGCACTTACTCCCACTTACCCCCATGCTAATATCTTTAAAAGAAAAGAAAAAGGGGTTGATAGGCAAGTGGTGAAAAAAGGAGCACAAAGAGGGAAAGACAGTAGGGAAAATAGCCAGGGATGTGCAGGAAGGGTGTAGGGGAAGTCCATAGCTGCCCATTCCTTCTACAGCAACAGCTGTGCCTATACACAGAATATGGAGGTAGATTTAGGTACTCAACCCCCTGGGAGGGGGTGAGGACAACAAAAATAAGTTGTGATGCCAATTAGAATGGATTACATGTGTCCAGTGGACATGTGTGTGAAATGGACAGCTATGTATGGGGCGAGATTTTTTGTGGGAACAGTTTGCCCTGTTTTTTTTTTTCAGGTGAGATTGGGATGTTGATGAGGGGCAGTAGGTATATTTGGGGAGGTAGGTTGGGTAGGTTAACAGACAAGACAGACAAGATGCATACAGGGTTGGTATATGACACATGTGGGGGTAAACACCTTGATGGGGAGGGGTGAGGGAAATCAGAAGTCCACAAGCCCCCTAGGAGAAACAGTGGGACTGAGGTCCCCACCCATGGGCAGTCACCACTGCACCTTCATAGCCTCAAAGGTAGCTGTGCTAGGGGCTGAGTCGCAGAGCCAGGCTGACTCTCTAATCGTGATATGTGGCCCACGAGCTGGAATAGAAGATTACCAAACTGCTGGTTAATTTCTCTGTGCACCATGACCACGGCCTGGTGATGGGTGACAGGTGCCTGTCTGCGCTCACTCCCAGGGGGGTGAGCCCCATCCCCTGAGGTGGTTCCACCCAAAGGTGGTGCAAGACCAATGGACAGGGAGGTCCCAGGTTGGGCCCCAGACATGTTGGTGCCTGGGGCCACAGCCAGCTGAGGTGGGACAGGTGGGTCTGGTGGGACCGGCCTTCCCAAGTGTGCTATAGTGTTTAGATGTCATCATCATATGTGGGTTAGTAATAGGCAACACATTCCCGGGTTAGGTATAACAGCATGCATAGATATTCCCATTAACCCAAACACCAGATATGGAACAGTTGCATAGCGAACAGAACACATACATATATGGGACCACAGTGGTAATAAGAACAGCATGCAGGTACATTGATGGCATTATGCCACCAATGCTGAAATAATGCAATATAGCACATGCATGGAAACCATTAAAATATTTATCAAACAATTGGACATTATCAGAACATAGGTGTCATTACATACCAGTTGGGGTGGGTATGTTGATTATTGTTGGAGATATGGTGGGGGGAGAGAAAGATGTCAATTAACAACTAGTATATTCCTGTAGTCCACATTACTTTCCTAGTCAGTGCTGTTATCTGTACCTTACAAGTCTTATTACACTACCCTATAGCCTTAGTTTGGACAGTGATATGGCTGTTGTCATCATTACACATGAACTGGTTTTACCTGCAGTATACACCTCTTACCTGGTATACCTGAGGAGGGAATGTTTGTTAACACTAACTGTTTCTACACATACTCCCAGATTCCGGGTTGATGTTGTGCACATAGCTATTCAACTCTTTCTGCACAGACTCTGGCCATGTGTTGACCACATGCTGGTGTGCCGGGACATATCTAGATTATTAGCCTCATCCACCTATCGTGACCTGACACACACATATACATGCTTTCCTACACAGTTATATTATGTAGCACAGTGTGGGTGACAGTGACCAGTAATACTTTATTATTCAGAAAAACTGCAACACTCACAATTCCCTACAATACCAGAGTGAACAGTACCAGTACAGCTTATAATGGTCTTTATTTCTCAGCACAGTGTTCGTATCCGACGTACCTGTGGGAGCAATGTTTGTTAGCATTACCTGACTGTTGCCACACAACGTTCCAGATTACACATTAGTATTATGCATATACATCTCACTCTGTTACTGTACACACTCTGTCCACAGCTAACAACATGGGAGTATGGATAGGACATACTTGAAATATTACTCTCCTAACAGTTTTGGGGGTTGCTACAGTGACAGGTGTGTTCTCATAGATGTTTCACAATCAGTTGCATTCCCTGTTTGCTGGCTAAACATCTGAGATCATCCCACATACTTACCAGGGGGACAGGCAGCAGATATGGGCCCATATACTGGACATTCTGGCCTCATCTGTACAGTTGTGGGGTATGATTCTGTATGCAGCCTACTTCCACTCCCAGGAATCAGACCATGGCTGTGTCTGCTACAACTTAAACACTGTCCATCACAGTTGTGTCTGCTATATAGATATTGCTGTATATCTCCTATCTGCTTTCTGTCTTATTAATCCCCCATGCTTTTGCATTCTGTCCTTGTACTGCAACGCTGTTATACAGATTTCCTTGACAGTTATATGTTGTAGGACAGTGTGGGCGACAGTGATGTGTAACACCTCATTATTCAGAGTAACTGCATCAGTCGCAATGCCATACAATACCAATGTGAACAGTACCAGTACTGGGTATCAGTCTTGTATTTCTGGGCACAATGCTGGTATCTGACAGACCTGTTGGAGGAATGTTTATTAGCACTACCTGAATGTTCCCACACACAGTACCAAATTCCACATTACTATTATGCACATACATCTCACTCTGTTACTGTACACACCCTGACCACAGCTTCACAAGTTGGGATGTAAATGGGACGTATGTGGCTTCTTAGTCTCATAAGGTATTGTGGAGTTGCTAGTGCGCCAGCTTTGTTCTCATAGATGTGTGTCAATCAGTTGGATTTCCTGTTTGCTGCCTATACATCTGGGATCATCCCACTGATTTCCCAGGGAACAGGTTGATAGGCAGCAGATATGGTCTACTTTAATAGACATTCTGGACATATCTGTACAGTTGTGGAGTATGATTCTGTATGCAGACTACTACCACTGGCAGGATTCGAACCATGGCTGTGTGTGCTAAAAACAACTGTTCACATCTCAGTTGCATGTGCTACTCAGTTTTTGTTGTCTGCATTTTCCCTGTTTACTGTCTATGTGTCTCTCAGTTGTACTAAATGACCTCTGGGGATTACACCTGTCATATACAGACATTTCTACACATTCAAGTCATGGTGCAGGGTGTGGATAACAGTGCTTAATACAGCAGTACTATTACATGACTGCAAATCTACATTACTATATGATATCAGAATATACACATGCAGTCCAGCAGTTAGACCGTTTTTGTCAGGCTATTACACTTTTATTGACATACAAATGATATGGGACTTTTCCTGACATATTCTCTAGTGTATCCAGTACTTGCCTTGAATAATACAGGTTTTATACAGGCAATTAATTTACTACTACTTTTAGTTTTATTTCCTATGACAGTAAATGTATGGGTATTACTGACCTGCCTCGCGTCACAACCTCTCCAGGTGGCTGATGTGGGCCTCCTGGTTCCTGGTCCGCTCTATTGCAGCTGTGGGGGACATAAGAGGAATATTTAGCCATACCTATCCATGATATACCTAAGCTGGCAATTATTACACACACAGTGGGGTGATACATACAACTGGAACATCCCCTGTCGCTATAGCCTCTTGGAGCCACTCCTCCAAGAGGTCCCCCTTATGCCACTTCAGGTTGGCATAGTGATGCCTGACCTGCTCACTAGTTCGGGGTATGCCAGTGGCACTGATGAGGTCACATGCGAGACGGTCCCAGGCCTCTGCCTTATACTGTGAGCCCTGGTACTGGCCCTGCAGTGGTCTCTAATCATGGTCTTTGACAAGGAGTCCTGCCATGACCTTGGACTCCTGGATGCACCAGCGCTGCACCCGGAAGCAAACACCTTCTCTCCCTACTGCCTTAGTGCCTGCAAGGTGAAGCTACAACCAGTTATGAGATGTATTCCCGCCTCTTTGATTTAAGTAGGGCTGATTTCTCAAACTTTTCCGTGATTGGTCGGCTTTGAAAAGGCTAAGCTATGGGCAAACCTGCTTACCTAAGGTTGGCATTATTTAAAGGGATATAACACTGGGCACATTGAGTTAGCTGGCGTACACATTGCTTACACCTCCTAAGATGGTCTGTGCAGTACTAATCATTGCTTACATTAGACTTTGCATTATAATTCCTTTTTGGCATTGAGTTATTATTCATTACACCTTATATGTATACCTGATATCCATGATTCATATGCATGTACACTGTATGGGGTCCTTGTGTTTTACTGGGGACTTCAACACTCTATTACAATTACACCTGACTTCTGGCCTTACTGCTCTACTCCGGTTCACATATTTATGTTATGTAGTGGGTTAAGGCACATATATCTGTATACTGATTCCTTTCACAAGTTCAGTTTGGTTTTACTATAGTGAAGACTTGTTTGTTGATACCTCGTTCGTCTTTACTTCAATGATGGCTTGGTGGTTAACTACTGTGACTATTGCGTATAGGGTCCTGGGTTCAAGACCTGCATGGCTGTTTATTTTGTTGATGGCCAGAACAAGGGCCATTGGATACAGAATGATTAAGGCACTTTTGAGCATTTGTAAGCATGTTTGCACAGGTTTGCCCGATGGTAAGCACTGCTAAACTGCTGTTACGTCTGCTTACAGAGAGTTAGCTTCAGAACTGCTTAACAAGTGTAGGCATTGCAAATGGGGTTAAGCTTGCTTACTAGTGCTTAAATATGCTTACTACTGCTTATTGGTGCTTAAACCTGCTTACTAGTGCTTTATTCATTATTACACTGACACCTCACATGTGCATTTACTGCAGTACTCCACCTCATAAAATTATGTTATTTAGTGGGTTTTGCAACATAAATATTGATCATAATGTGCTTTGCCATGGAAAATGGAATGTGCTCCAGTGGGACTTGAACCGGGAATGTCAGCTCTTAAGGCAAATGCTCTGCCCACTACACTATTGCTATGCTGCTCATTTGCATATATCTTCCTTGTTATCCTCTTCAGTCATTTAAGCTGCATTAACCGTAGCTAAGCAATGGATACACCCTCGCACCTACGGTTAGCTTTAATGGGATTTTTATAAAAAAAATAAAGGGTTTGTTTATTTAATTTATGTATACTGTTGCTGTTGTACACAAGGGCGACTGTTGGTGGGGATATGTGGAGACCTATGAGCGGTCTCGCTCATTTCTGACCCCTTTCTGCTGTTCTTCATTGTGGGGCATGTATATTCTGAGAGCTCTGCTCTCAGACACACCCCCTGCACTCTTACATGCTCTGTGTAAGGCTAGGAGCTCAGGAAGCATGCCTCATTATTATGCATGGCACTGCCATCCTGCAGCTAGATGGCCACCTCCGTGCAGGACTAAGCTAGTCCCGCACGGAGGAACAGTAAATCCGGGGGTAGGTCAATTGACTGAGTCAAAAGCCTTGTCTGAATCAAGACTAATGATAGAAAGTTTTTTTTTTTTTTTTTTTGGATAGTCTATTAGTGTGTGCATTATTATATTGTCTTGTAATTGTCTATTTAAAATAAATACTATTTGATCATCGTTAATTAACTTTGGTATTGCTAGATTAATTCTATTGGCTAAAATAGACATGAACTTCTTATAGTCAACATTTAAGAGTGAAATGGGTCTATAAGATGAACACTTTGGAGTGTTCTTATCTTGTTAGTCTGTGTGTGCATTATTATATTGTCTTGTAATTGTCTATTTAAAATAAATACTATTTGATCATCGTTAATTAACTTTGGTATTGCTAAATTAATTCTATTGGCTAAAATAGACATGAACTTCTTATAGTCAACATTTAAGAGTGAAATGGGTCTGTAAGATGAACACTTTGGAGTGTTCTTATCTTCTTTTAAACTAGGTAATATGAGGGAATATTTCTGTGATGGGGGGTCTTCAGAAGTTGTTTTTATTTCTCTGTAGGCTTTTTCTAATATCTTGACAGCATTTTCTGGTAGTATTTTATATAATTCTGTTACAAGACAATCTAAGCCCAGTGCCTTATTATTTTTTAACTTTTTTATATGATCTTTTATTTCTGTTAAAGTGACTGGTGGATCATTTTTTAATTTATTCACTTGTTAATTTATTTTTTATATATTCCTTTAGAAAAACATCAACTATTTCATCATTATCTAAGTTATCTGTATGTTTATTTATATTTTCATAAACTATTCTGAAGCTTTCAAGAAAACTTTTAATATCTGTTCTTTCCTTTTTATTATTTATATGCATTATAATTTCTTTGATATGATTTAGTTTACTCATTTTCTTTGATCTAATAGCAAGTTTATGTAAGCTTGGCAGATTTACTGAATACATTTGAAGTTTTAAGTTTTTTCGGGTTTATTGAAACTTTGTGATTTAGAATCTCAATGTATTTTGCATTATCTTTTTTTGTTCTGACTGGCAGATAGTATCATTTGGGTTTAGGTTTAACTTTATTTTATCTATTTTGACGTGTACGGTATTTAATATTTTGTACCACTCTCTTGTTTTACTAATACACCAACTTGTAATTATCCCATTTAAGTAAGCATTTAGTGAATCCCAAATGACAATTTCATTTATTACATACCACTCCTTAAATCCTTTAATTTTAACAATACATGCTGGTAGTCTTCTATAATGCATTACATTTTAATAGCATGTTGAATACTATAGCATTGTGATCTGATAATGGACATGATACTATTGAAACTTCTGATATATGATATCAAATTGTTTGTAATGAAAATTTTATCAATATTTGTGTGTTTTATCTATAAGAATAGTGGGTAAATTGAAGTGAATTTACTTTTCTTAGCTTATGTATATCCTTTAAGTTTAATAGGTTAACATATTTGGCTGAAGATGTGATTCTTAGTTTCCTATCAGCAATGATATCCTTGTCTGATAATTAAAATCACCAGCCATGATAACGTCATCTTTCATATAATAGGCTATAGTGTCAAAATAATTTTTTGCATCTTTAGCTCTGACCCCTGGAATCCAATAAGAGTTTACTAAAGTATATAGTTTCCCATTCCATTCAATTATAACAATGCTTAATATACATTTTTTATCAACATAGGTATCTTTCACTTTATGCATCACTGATAAATTCTTCCATAGAATGAGAGTGCCTGTTCTTTTTGCTCAAAAAATAGAACCTGCAAAAACTATTTTTTTTAATGATAGTTTATTAACATCCTTATTAAGTAAATGCTTTTCTAGTAGTCAGGAAATTGCACATTATTTTTTATTTTATTTATTATGTGTAAATTTATTAACATAACAATCTACTAACTATTGTTGTTGTTGTTTGTCTTTCGGCTTTTCCCGGTAAGGGGTCGCCACAGCAGAACTCCGGTCCGCTAATGATTGGCATAAGATTTTTATGAAACACCGAGGTGCCAGCATAATGCCCAACCTTCAACAAAGGCATGCTCATTTACGCATGCATGTCTTTAGAACACTACCCAACCACGGGGAGGACATGCAGACTCCACATAGGAGGAGCTCCCAAGCCAAGTCGAGAATCGAAAGGGAGAACCTCTTGCTGTGAGGTAACAATGCTACCGCATGTATATTTATGCTGATCTCTTTCTATTTCTGCCTATATATTTTGTCTTATACTATTTACTACTTACATCAACTGTATAATTTAGTTATTATCCATATATAGACTGTTGCTTGAAAGAACAAATATATCTTCCCTTGTTTATCAGGTAAACTTTAATCTAGTCCTTCTTTTGGAATCAGTCAGATATCTTATTTACATGTTATATCTGAGGGTGTTTGAACAGACATTTGGAAAATATTTCCTTTAAAATACAATCTTTCCAACATTTCTAAGTCAATTATCTATTAAAAAAGAAACAATAACAATTATATCAGAAGTGTCCTACTATAGACTACAGTATAGTCTAGCTATTGTTATATTACAAGCAATCAAAACTTTTAGTTGGCTATTAGTGGTTTTAAAATTAATTTATTTATCATTTACGTATTATATAACATGTATTATGTATTATGTTCAAGCCACTTTTTAATTTCAAAAAGCCCAAAATCTTGACTTTCAAAATACTGATCCCAGAAAGTCAAGATTTTGGAATCTTGAAACTAAAAACTTCTTAAATATATCAACTCTGAGATCACACTACAGTGAAGAGAATGGTAATGCTCCTGTTCTGTTTACCATTCTCTTCACTGTAGCGTGGTCTCAGAGATGGTATATTTAAGTTGCAGGGGGTGTGAGGGGTGCCAGGGGGCTTTTAGTTGCTTTTTTTCCCACTTTTTAATTTCGAGATTCCAAAATCTCTATATTTTGAGTTTGGTATTTCAAAACTCGAGATATTGGGCTTTTGAAATTAAAAAGTGGACCCATTATCTTTATGTATGATTTACTAATATAAATTTATTTTTCATATATGTATGCTTTCATGCTGAATTGTCAGCTTTCACTTTGAGGGAGGAAAAGAAATTCAGGAACACTTATAGACCTTTCAAAGCTCCCTAAGCCTTATGAAAGTTCTCATTACTCTTGTCAGTTTGTTTTAAAGCAGTATTCATGCTAAAGGAGTGAAAATAATTTGTTTAACTACTTGCACAGAAACACTCTCAACATTTGTGAGGTAATGTAAGACTCCTCTAAAGTAATCATTAGCCCTTCAAAGTCTTCTAATCCATTAAAAATAATAAAAATCATTTTTAAATGTTTTAACCTTTAAAAACTCCCAGATTTAAAGAATAGCATTTTAATATCTCTGCATGCACAAAAATATTTTCGGCATTCATGAGTGTTCATTTTTTTAACCTGTATTTGGATATAAAGGTCAACCAAGTTAATTTAATCAATAAATAACCACTAAGCATTATATGTAGTTAATAATAATAAGAAGAACACTTAATTAAAACAGTGCTTTTAACATCACATATTCAGTTATATTCTCAAGTTTTTATATGTTTTGTTTTAGATTATGCATTCTGTCATTTTTGAAGGAGACATAACATTTAAACTTGCATTAAAAGAATGACAGTTCTGTGTGATCAGGATTTAACTTGTAAGGGTATCAATATCACACTAATTATTTGATACCATTCCAATAATTTCTTTTGTAAATTTAAACAACCACGTATTTTATGCATTAGTATGTAACTTAACATGTTTTCTAATGTCTTTGTTATATTTCAAAAACTGTGTTAGCACATTGTCAAACCATGTTAAGATCTTAAAAAAGTATATTTCTTTACACAAGCTTCATCTCATTAATGATTATCTTTTAGTGATATAAATATGGCCACTTAAACTTTATATGAAATGAATTATTAACATCAATTATGTAGTTATATTCTCAAGTTTTTATATGTGTTGCTTTAGATGAAGCATTCTGCTTTCTTTAAAGGAGACATAACATTTAAACTTGCATTAAAAGAATGACAGTTATGTGTGATCAGGATTTAACTTGTAAGGGTGTCAATGATGTACTAATTATTTGATATCATTCCAATAATTTCTTTTGTATGTGTAAACAGCCACATATTTTATGCATTATTATGTAGCTTAACACAATTTTTAGTGTCATTTTAATATTTCAAGTATTGTGTTTAGTAGCACATTACTGAATCATGTTAAGATCTCAAAATGTATGTTATTTTACATAAGCTTCATCTCATTAATGATTAACTTTTAGTGATATGAATGTCATTTTATATGAAATTAAAAGTTTCAATTTATATATAGCTTAAAAAATTGTATTTTATCATATCAAAAAGAACTTAGTAATCATTTGAAATAAGGGAAGAAAAAAATAAATGATTTATCTTGTAAAAAGTAGTGTTTAGTACCTGTTCTTTACTACTGCACTTTTATTACAATGGAATGGATTAATTTTCCATTTGTCTTTCAGTTTTGTGGTGTTTTTGTCTTTTACTGACCATCCATTCCTTATTGCATTCCTCTTCAGAGATGCTGACAGACTCCAGTTCATTTCTTCTGTTTTTTTTTTCTAAAATTTTGTTTTTCTGTATAAAGTCCATTGTGTCTTTCAGGGTGTTAAAGTCTTCTGTTGTTCTGTAAGATGAAACTTTATTTTATGGAAACAAAATCAGTGCTTTAATATTGTTTTCTTAACTTTTTAATAAGTGGTACACATGTTTTTCTTTTTGACATAACTGAAGTTGAATAGTCATTGTCAAATCTTATGGTTTCTTTAATTTTGACTGGATAATTAGACAATGCTGCTTTTAAGACTAAGTCTTTCTCTTGGCTGGAGAAGAATCTTACAATCACTGACCTCCGTGAAGGTGTTTTTTTTTTTTTTAAAGATGAGTTGGAAAGTGATCTGTGTGCTCTTTTATTACCAACGGAAAAAGCTTCAGGCAATTTCAGTTTCATAGGCAGCCAGGCATTAAGGGATTGAATCATACTATCTACTTTCTATTTCTCAGGGATACCATAAATCTTAATGTTGTTTCTTCTGTATCTGTTTTCTAAGACTTCTATTTTTTTCCCAGAATAAGTTATTTCGTTTCAGGAGAAATTCCATATTATTCTCACTTTTAAGCATTATTCCATCTAAATCAGTCATTGCCTCTTTTATACTTAAAATTTGTAAAGATTGTTTTCATTAAGAGCTTCTCTCAGCACTTCTACTTGTTTTTTACATTCCTGCTTAATACTGTCAATTTTGCTTTCTAGTTTATTCATCTATCCATCTTCACAGATATTTCTTTAATGTTGCTGAGTACAGACTGTATGTCTCTCTTCATTAAACTGGGCTTAGAGTGCCTTATTCTAAGGAAATTTATTTCTTTTTAGTTTTCTTGACAGAAAAAAGCAATGAAAAAAGTTTAAAAATTATTGGGGTTTTTTTGTAGAAAATCTTTCAGACGTTCTTTAACTATACATCCATTATATTTTTAAATGTTTTTTTTTTAATTTTTCTGTAAAAAATCCTGTCAAAGATGTTAAAATAAAGCAGAGCAAAAATACAGTATTGTTAACTTCTCACCACCTTGGCCACATCCCCACTTGGGTGTTATTTTTGATGAAATGTTGGATTTAAGGAAAATGTTTTAGCAGTAGTTAAGACATGATTATTACCATTGTTGGAATATAAATTGGATCATGCATCTATTTCCATATGGGGACCTCACTACCATAATGCATGCTCATGACTCACAGCATCTAGATTATTACAACAGCCTATACATGAGGCTTTCTGATGCTAACCTTGGCCACTTTTGGCATATATGGAAGTTTGTGGTCAGTGTTCTAACAAGTCATATTATTACAGTCATATAACTCCTATACCACAGGGTCTGCACAGGCTGCCACTACATCAGACAAGCCTTTACATAGCTTGGGTCATGCCTATCATCAAGAGCTGCTAAAACCCAGTTTGATATCTGCACTTGACTGGACAGGGAAATGATGAAGCTGACAACATCAGGTGTGTGTGTTCTTTTTCTTATCAAGCATCTCTGTAAGGGAATTCACTACCCAGTCAGCTTCAGGCCTACACCTCTAAGCCAGCCTTTATGAGTTTCCAAAATAAATATGTTTTCATTAGACTTATAACTGAATACTTTGATACTATTGCTTCACTTTATGACTCTTAAATGGTTGGGTTTTTTTCTGTTCATTGTATTCAATTATTGTTCATTTTTAGTGTTTCTGATCTATGATATTTTAATATGTAATGTACACAGGATTTTAAGCAGTGCAATAACATGTTCACTTCTCAAATTAGGCAAACAAATGAGCTCTCCCAAAAGGACAGTATTTAGCTTCCATAGGTTGTGTATACAGGGAGGGTGGCCATGGTGGTGCAGCAGTTAGCATTGCCGCCTCACAGCAAGAGGTTCTCTCGTTTGATTCTTGGCTGGGATACCTTCTGTGTGGAGTCTGCATGTCCTCCCTGTGGTTGCATGGGTTTCCTCCGGGTGCTCTGGTTTCCTCCCACATCCCAAAGACATGCTGTAGGTGGATTGGACACTCTAACTTGGCCCTAGGTGTGAGTGAGTGCATGTGTGTGCCTTCTGTGGAAGGTTGGGTGCTGGGCTGGCAACTCAACACCATAAAACTGCACTGCCAGTTGTTCTGTGGACTGTTGTTCTGCCGTGGTGATCACTAACCAGGAAATGCCAAAAGGAGAAGAAGGAGGTTGTGTAAACAGTTGTGCACTGTCTGACAGGTTAGTGTCTACCATTTACATCACCTCAATGAATATTATTTATTTGATTCTGGTTTTGGTTTAATAAAATAATACTACCACTTTTCACATTTTACCAGTTAATGGTACTGTTATATTACTGAATGCTTATCTGGATTATCATAACTAACCATTACCTACATCTTATTATTGCTATATGCTGTCTACAGCTATGTATATATTTATGCATGACGGCAGTACAGTGGTGTAGCAGGTAGGTTTATTTTCCAGTAAGAGGTTTTCTGTTTTGATTCTTGGCTGGGGTGGCTTTGGTATGGAGTCTCATGTTCTCCTTGTGTCTGTGTGATTTTCCCCATGGCTCCGGTTTCCTCCCACATTTCAAAGACTTGTAGTAGGGAGAGTGGAAACTCTAAAGGTGTGATTGTGCTTGTTTGTGTCTAGTACAGAAGAACAACCACAGCAGGACTAGCCACCTGCCAGTGTGAACATTGGCTCTAGATGATTATCAGCATTGATGTGACACCCTGACTTATATGCAAAAATGAGAAAAAGGAGTTGTGGATAGATAGATGGATGGATACTATCTACAGCTATCTACTACACCTACTACACTGCATTCTTTAAACCCAAATCTAAAACAAAAGTTTTGGATGGCACTGTAAGTAGTTTTAGCAACAGTCCACTACTTCAGCTTTTTCATACCACTTGTGAATGTTTTATTAATTAAGCCTTCCCCTGTGCCTCTGCAGGGCTGACTGGCTGCAAATTAACCAGGTTACAGCTTAGAATTGTAGGGACAAGGAGAATAGTGGGACTGCTACTAGACTGAGTTAGGAATGTTTTACTACAGCTCCATACTGCTAATTTTTCCTGTCTGATAATGCAGCTTTTATTTCATGTGGGCAGGTGGCAGGGTATTACCGTTAGGAGGCTGACACACCATTTGAACTAGAACTTCTGTCTGGATCTATGGTGAGCACACATGATTAACTCAGCCTCTGCCTTGCACAAAGAGGATCTGTGTTCAGTGCTGCTGGTGTTTTTTCTAATCTCACTGTGACTGAGGTTAACTACAGTGTCCTGCAGAGAGCTAGTACGTTTGCTCATACTGAACCAGATGCCCCAATGAACTTAGCTGCTTTGGTGTGTCAGACACTAATTCCTAGACTTAGCCCTTGTGGAGTGATATTCCTTAGTGAAGTTTCTGGAAGCCTGTATTGTTTTCATCCCAGCCTCTGCTGTGAAAACAGCTAAGTACAGTGAGAATTTATAAGCTCTTTTTGGTATATTTAACTACAGCCAAGACCTATCCAAACAGCTTAACGTTGTCACACTTTGTTGCTTGTTCTCACGCATGTCTCAATTTGTCATTTAGAAGTTTAATGTATTTTACTATTCATTTGAATTTCACAGTTCTTACTGTTTTAGTGTTATGCTTCTGTTTTATTATCAGGTTAGTTATTTTATGTTTTACTGGTATCATACATACTTGCATGACTGGCAATGTGTGTTTCTTTTCTAATGGATGTAATTAATCATCAGGACATGTTCACTGTGTTAAGTACTGCCATGTAATATATTTGTTCTTAATTCTGGGAATAATGTGCTTCTGTGATGGGCACCTCCTGCACTTACTCCATGCCAATGGTGCTTTTCTGATCCTAACAGAGACATTTAAGAGCTGCTCCTATGTGGAACATTTGTAAAGACATGGGAGAGGGTGAGGAAACAGGTACTTCATAGACTCATGCTGTGAATTAGGTATTTAGATTTCTGTTTAGGGTTTTCTTTGCTTACCTTGGGTAAAATCACGTAATTATCCTAGAACATTATATCTAAATGTAATATTCAGACAGTCTGAATTATCTTTTGGGCCATTATCTGCAACCTAAGAATAGGTGGTCTTATATAATGTGCTGTATTAAACATGTGGTCTGTCTGCAACAAGACCAGCATTTTTGCTGACCTGCTGAGAGACACTAAACTTGCATTCTGGACTGAGACTTGTCTTTTTGTGTCTCACCTGGCAGCCTTGGCATCTCTAATTGTTTCTGTCATGTAACACCACAGATGTGAAAACATGCATTGAGACAGTAGTTATTTGTTTTAAAGTAGGGCTGGACCTAATTCATGTCCCTCGCTGGAAGGCCAACACCTTTGAGTGTGTTTTTGGGTAGTAACAAGTTACAGGTTTATAGGCGTGGTGGTGCATTGTCACCTCACAGCAAGAGGTTCTCCCGTTCAATTCTCAGCTGGAGCGCCTTCTGTGTGGACTCTGCATGTTCTCCCCATGGTCGAGTGGCGTTCGAAAGACATGCATGAATGGGCGTGCCTTCGTTGAAGGTTGGGCATCAGGCTGGCACCTCGGCACCATAAAAATCGACTGCCAGTGATTAGCGGACCAGAGTTCCTTTGTGGCGACCCCTAACCAGGAAAAGCCGAAATAAAAACAACAAGTTACAGGTTTCTTCTCATTTACTGTCTAAGCAGTAGCATACAGGTCTTTTAGTAAGAATTCATGGATTTCCTCATCAGCTCAATGTTAACTTACCCAAACTGGTAATTACCGAATGATTTCAACATTTGAGTTGATAACTCCATTGCTCATGCCTTGAAATGTTGTTGCCATCATAAAACAATTTGGATTCATTCAGAGTGGTGCTGCAGTTTAGAATCATCAGCTAAGGTCTGGTGGTAGAACCCGTCTCTAGTTCAGACACCACTTGATCTAGTTCAGCCCAAAGTACTCTGTATGATTCCTGTTGTTGTGTTGGTCAATGACAGGAACTTTTTTACCGTGACTGATATGATATTATCTCTAACCTTTGACTAGTTCCAGTCAGACTGCCATGCAGTCTGGAGCTGCTGGATATCAAGAAACACAATTCATTAACATTTTTTTTGTGACAGCTTTGTCTCTATTATTCTATACTCTACTCATGTAGCAGTGAAGGAGCCATGGCAACACTCATCCCTCCATGTTATACACATTGCAAGGTGAAGGATAGGTGTCAATGGAGTTGTACTCATTTTCTGGAGGAACAAATAGCACTGGACACCTATTATTCCAGGTACAAATCATAGGATCATAGGAGATGACTAGGCTATCAACCCAGAGGTCATTTTAAGCCTAGCCATTTCATCCCAATGTAATACCATGAAAATGCTAGTCGATACTCAAGATTGCATTTAATGATGACTGCCCATGTCCAGGAGGGTTGTGGGCACTATCCCTAGTAAGAATTTATGGTGCCCCGACCACTCATCCAGGTTCCTCTTGATCAGTGTCATAGAGGTGCCTTGTTTCACATGAATGGTAGCCTGTTCCAAAGATGCAGCAGTCCCTGGGAGATAACTCTGTCCTCCCCATTGCATCCCATTTTTTTTGCAGGCCATATTTAGTCCCTGGAATGTAGTCCTTGTCCTATATGATATACGGATATACAGCAAGTTTTCATTAGGTGATCTCTGGATTGCTCTGTAGGCCAGTAGTAAAAGTCCTAAGAAGTAGAATAGTGACAGGGGAGTTACAGGATCTTTTTAAGTTTGTTGTAAGTTAAGGTCCCATTCTGGTGATCCCTGATCAAACCTTGTTAGAAACCTTGAGGTCTCCTTTGTTAACAGTACATGTTTGCATGAATGGGTTATACTCAATTATGGGTCAGATTAGTGCAGAGTTAGAGGGAGTATAGTTCTTTGATCCTCGCCTACGAATCAAGTATGCTATGTAGGAAGTCTTCCTTACTACAGTAGACACATGGTGGTCAAAGTCAGTATAGAGGGGCTATAACTTCTTTTGCTCTCAAGGTGATGCTTTTACTAACCAAGCATGCTACATAGAAAGCCTTCCTTACTACAGAAGACACATGGTGGTGGAAGTTAAGATTGCAGTCAACTTGTGAACCCAGGTCCCTTACTACTTTGTGAGTACTTAGGGTATCGTTGCTGATTTGACAGTGTGAAGGGACAGTGTTTGTGCTGAAGGGAATGATGATACATTTCTTTGCATTCAGTTTGAGACCATGACTAATACACCAGTTGTTGGTCTGCCTGAGACCCTCCTGGAGTATACTGACATCATTTGGGGATTCAATGATTGCACTTAGTTTGCAGTCATCTGCAATCTTGGTAAGCCACAACCTCTTAGTTTTGACCTGAACTTCTGAGAAGTATATACCAAACAGTAGGGGGCCCAGCACTGACCACTGAGGCACCTTGCTGGTAACAGGTCTGCTGGTTGATATGGAGTCATCCACTTTGATAGTGTGTCTCCAGTTTGTGAGCCAGTTGGGAGCCCATCTTACAACAAAGGGGTTTACATTCAGTTTGCTAAGTTTATCGGTAATGCCTGAATGTGGGATTGTGTTGAAAGCCTTTGCCAAGAAGAGGTATGCTGTGTGCACAGATTTGTCCTCATTAATGGTGCTGGTCACATTTTCAAAGAAGTCCACCAGATTTAACAGGCAGGATCTTTCCTTGACGAAGCCGAATTGGGTAGGATCCAGGGTTTGGAGGTCGCCTATGTTTTTATTTATGAGATCCATAATGATATGTTCCAGATGAGACAGTTCAGGCTTATGGGTCTGTAACTCCATGGGTCTGTTGCGAGGCCACCTTTGTGGAAGGGAATAATTGTTGCTGATCTCCATTTCACGGGAACAAAACCTGTGGTTAGGTTATGATTGAAAAGGGTACTAAGTGGTGATGCTAGTTCATGTTTAACCTGATTAGAAGACAGCCTGATATGTTGTATGCTCCCACAGAGGCTGCATTTTTTCCTTGAGCAAGGATTTAATGACCTGCTCTTCAGATATGTAGGGTGGGGGAGAAGTTTTATTTATATATATTTATTTATTTTACATTTGTTTACTGGGGAAGTCCGACTGGGCAGGGTTTCCCATTTTCAGTGGAGGCCTGGGGAGAAAAACTCCATACAATATGACAATACATGTGACATATTATAATACAAAATAGAAAAGGTCAGTCAAAAGAAGAATCAGATGTACAACAATTTAGAAAAGAAGTTAACAATTTTGTTAAGGATTCCCATACTCACAACATTGTTAGACATAGCAGCATTGTTAAGCTGAGAAACATAATACGAAAAACATTGTATAGTTTATAAGGCAAGAAATGATATGCTTTTTGAAGTTATAGGAAGCCCTTATAATAGATATAGAGTGGATTTATAGGGCTAGGGTGGTCTTATAGGAGTTATCCCAGGTCAGCACATGTACATATCCAAGACTTGGTGAGATAGGATTTTAACTGTTTTTTGAAACTGACTTTGTTTGTCTGTGTCCTAACTTCAAGTGGGAGGGAGTTCCACATCTTTGCAATAGTACAAGAGTATAGGGAATCACCAAAGTTGTATCTACTTTTGGATACTTCTACTAGTCCTTTATTGGTAGACCTTAGCTGATGGCTGTTGGTGTAATGGTTGATTAAGCCATATACGGTTGGGGTAATAAAGAACTTCGTGAGCTTAGGTGAGTTGATTTAGTGTAAGTAAGTTAGATAATTCCATCCAGGATAGTTTTTGAAGGGGAATGTTTGTGATAAGTTAGGAGGTGATAAGGGAGTGAAATTTTCACCAAACCTATCTGCTAGCAGGTTTGCTATCTCTGTGGGGTCAGTGTGTGTGACAGAGTAATGCGAATAGCGTGCCGTGCTAATGCGTCCATCTCTAGTGTCATAACATAGTTAGGTAGGGGTTTGAATCCAGCAGGTGGCAAGTGTGTGTGTGGGGGGCAGAAGTAGGGGAGTAAGAGGGTAGGGGGGGAGGGGGGGGGTGGGAAGAGGGTTGGGGAGGTAGGTGGTGGGGTGGTGGGAATTAAAGGTTAACAGAAGGTGCAGGTTTGAATGATTATTGGGTTTGTATCTCACAAGGTGTGGCAGTTAGGCAGTTAAAATGGCTCTTAAACTATGAACCCCTATCATTGGTCACTAGTTCTGCACATGCTTGGGTCCTACCTTTTAGGCTATGTACATAGCTGCAAAAGGCCTTATGGTTATCACTGGCTGTACTTAATAAGTTTATGTCAAAGGAGCCCTTCGAGGACTTGACAAGTTGCCTTATTTGCCTGTTGAGGCTGAGGAGGGTGCTTTTCCATTGTTGGGGCCTTGCCTTTGTTTTCTTGGACAGAAACTTTTTGTGTTTATTGTAAAGTTTATTGATGCTGGATGTTCACCATGGCAGCTTGTTTTTACTTGGGGCTCTAGCTTTGATTCTTTCTAGTTTTGTTTGTTTGTGTCTTTCGGCTTTTCCTGGTTAAGGGTCGCCACAGCGGAACTCCGGTCCGCTAATGATTGGTAGTGGATTTTTATGTACCGGGTTACCAGCCCTGATGCACAACCTTCAACGAAGGCACGCCCCATTCACATATGCCTTCACACAGAAGACACTCTAGCTGAGAATCGAACGGGACAACATCTTGCTATGAGGTGACAACGCTACCACAGCACCACCACCGCAGTTTTTGATTCTTTCTAGTACAGCTGGGTTACAGCTGGGTTTATACACTTATGCAAGTGATTGTACAGGGCTTTAGTGTAAGCTTCGGCATAATTACCACTTCCAGCTTGGGGTGGTGCTTAGAATGCATTTTTACCTTTGCCTAGGTGGGTATAGTTTGCCTTGGTGAAGGTTTTTAGTCTGATTTCACTCTTTGTGAATTCTAGTGTTAGTGCCAGCTCGAAGGTGACTGTTTTGTGATCAGATTTAATAATGAGTGTCTGACAGCTGCAGCAGTGCATATGTTTGACATGTTAGTGAGGACAATCTAGAATGTTTGTTCCTCTTGTCGGTGTATGAACAATTTGTTTCAGTGCATTTGAATTAACAAAGTCAAGGAACTTTTGCACTAGTGAGTTGAGGCTAATATAGGTTTCCCAGTTGATGGTGGGATAAATGAAATCCCCCATAACCAAAGTGCTCAGTAAAATTTGGATTATCTCCAGTTTGGTCAAGTAGGCATCATGGGTGTTGTGACCCATGGAGGGGGATCTATAACTGGCAATGACTTAAATGGAGGGTCTTACCCACCATAACCTGGACATGCATTTGCTCCATGGAGTTGTCCAGTCTAATTAGACATGAGGTGAATTTATCTGTACTCTAGAGAGAAACACCACCTCCTTTGGTTTTCACACATTCATTTTGTGATCTAAAGGTGTGGAAGGCATTGTAGCCTTGCAAGGCTGGGGTACTCTCTGAGGCCTTGAACCAGGTTTCTGTGACTGCACAGACATCTACATCTTCTAGTAATAGAAGTGCTTCCAGAGAGTGCAGTTTTTGGTTTAAGCTCCTGGCATTTAGCAGCATGACCATTATTTTGTTCTGGTTGGCAAATTTCACATCAGTAATGTTGTTTTTGAGACCTTGTCTAAATAAGGCACCATGGGGAGGCAAGAGCCTTTGCCAGTAGCCAAAAGCCTAGAGGTACTGGGTGCAAACCATCCCTGGCGAAGCAGCGAGGTTTGTCGACCGTGGCTTCCAAGGCTTACAGGAACTGGATCCCCTTTGAATGACACCAGAAACTAAACCAATTATTGAAATCAATCATTTTTTTATTTATACTGTGGCATCATTCTAGGTGAGGGTAGTATGCTGCTCAAGGCTAGGGACATACCTGCCTGGGACACATACTCAGAGAGCTCAACCATGCCTCTCTTCATATAGTCCAGTGAGGTATGTCTCAGGTCGTTCACATCAACATGAACTATGACAGAGTCATAATGATACTTGTTGCTGAGAGACCTGAGTGCATGCATGATCTGATGAATCCTGGCACCAGACAGGCAGCTGACTGTGACTTTCTCCTTGTCCAACTTGGTGAGTGGGGCATCCATGTGTCTCACTAATTAGTCTCCAG
This sequence comes from Protopterus annectens, assembly GCF_019279795.1. NCBI lineage: Eukaryota > Metazoa > Chordata > Ceratodontiformes > Protopteridae > Protopterus > Protopterus annectens. The sequence goes on from NC_056738.1 coordinate 190,154,788, forward strand.
TGACAAGAACATTTGTTTTTTAAGTGTTTTGCCTTACAGGCTTGGTGAGTGAGACACTAGTGGAGTTGTGTTGGGGGTGCTGTCGGGACTGTGTGTTAGTTGTAGCAGTCTTGTGTTTTGGAGGTCTCCGGTGTTTAGGTAAGTTTTTCAAGAGAACCTCCGCATATGTAGATTTTTGTGTTTGATGCATACTATGTGTATTAGAAATGCTAATATCTGCCTATGTAGTGGTGGGTGAGTTGACAACGTCTTCCGTGTTAATGTTTTGAGTATGAAAGAGCATGGGTTTAAGATTTTTGTTGTAGCTATATCTCTTGTCCTCTGTACTAGAGTGTTATTAGTAGTTATTGTCAGTGTACATGAGGCAATTGCTACATTGCCTCAAGAGACGCAAGTCAATAAGGTTGGCGGGAGAAACAAGGGTAGTCCAACTGTCAATAATGCTAAGTTGAAGACTGCTGTCACTAGAGTTGTGGGTTTTTAGAATCGTGCACATGGAAGCTCAGTGGTTGGATATTTCTGCCTGGGGTTTTATTTTTATTTTATTATGTATTTTATTTTATATTTGTTGACTAGATTAGTCCATCTGAGCTAAGTAGCCCTTTTCAGCAGAGGCCCGAGGAGAAGAGCTCCACAGTTTTATAATTTTAGTGTTAACAGTGTCAGCAGGTTACAATTTATACATACAATGAAATACATTTTATCAGAAAAAACAATAGTGGAAAAAAAAACATAATAAGCATACATAAGAGAAATTATTTGATACAAACATTTTCAATAAACAGTGAGAAGAGTTCATAGTGTATGTAGTTATCTCATGAGATGTGTGACATTAGAAATGGAGATAAGCGATGGAGAAGAAGAGTAATACTTTGAAGAGGGTTACGAGCTAGAAAGGTTTGAAGTTTTGGTGATTACATATGAATTAATGGGCTAGATCAGGGAGGATGAGTGCAGTGGCAGGACCAGTGGGTTTGGAGGTACTCTCTAGTGGCAGTTTTCAACTGATTTGGATGTTTGAGAGACCTGATTTCTAGTGGTAATTTGTTCCATGATATGTTAGGATTGTAGCTGTAAAGGTTGCAGCCGATTTTAGTCTTAGGTTTGAATATTTGTAGTAGGTTAAGGTCAGAGCTACGTAGGGATCTAGTGGGGGAATACTGAGAGATGAGGGGAGATAGGCTAGGGCAGAAGAATTTCAGGTGTATTATACAATGAATTATTTGTAGTTGAGAGAGTAACAGCTGGTGTGGTAATTCCATCCATTTTAGGTATCTTAGTGAAAGACAATAACACGATTTATAAGTTTGATGAGCAGTGAATCTGGCAACCTTGTTGTAGGTAGACTGGTTTAGTTAGTAGTGTAGAGTTAAGATTGGTAAGAATTTGGCAGCTATATAGACGACTAGGTAGGAGGTACACAAGAGAGAGGGTTATTTTTGATTTGTTAGTTAGAAACTTTTTGTTTCAATAAAGAAGGCAAGTTTTTCGTGTGTCTTTTTGAGTCGGTCATCTATCGTTACTGCTAGTAGTTTTGTACCAGGTTCAACAGTAATGGGGGTGTTATTGAGGGACAGTACAGAAAATGTAGATTTAAGGTGGGTGAAGTTCTTTGGGAGAAATAGTAAGAGTTTTGTCTTTTTATGGTTAAGAATTAGCTGGTTGTCACAGAGCCAGAATTCGACTGAGTTAAAAGATGCTTGGGTTGCAGAGATAAGGTCAGAGGGAGTATCTGCAATAGTGATGACGGCGGCGTCATCTGAATACTGTAGAAGGGATGACTGTGGACAGGAGGTGTAGAGTAGATTAGTGAATATATTGAATAGTAATGGGCCAAGGATATTTCCTTGGGGGACTCCCACTTTGACAGGAAGAGGAGGGGAGAGAGCTGAGAGCCATCTCACTGATTGTAGATGGCCAGTGAGATAGCGGGAAAACCAGGTAGTATTAGAGGCAGAGAAATTTAGGCTAGCAAGTTTGTTCAGCAGAAGAGGGTGAGAGACTGTATCAAAGGCTTTTGAAAGGTCAAGGAATAGGCAGGAGACCAACTTATTATTGTCTCTGGCTAGAGAAATAGTATTAATGAAGGATATAAGGGCAGCTGTAGTGCTATGTTTAGGGTGAAAGCCATGCTGTGTAGGTGTGAGCAAGTTTTCCTGTATAATGTCTTTCATGATTTGCTTGTGTAATGTGTAATGTCAGTGGAGTTGCCTCCTTTGTGAATGGGAATGGTGTAGAATTCTGTCCAGATAGATGGGACCTTAGATTGTGAGATGGAACGATTTAGTAGGACTGATACAGGGAGGGCATGGGTTTCAGCAGCAATTTATAGGAAATAGGGAGGCAGGTTGTCAGCAGAAGCAGATTGGGGTTTTTAAGTTTAGAGAGCGAGAATTTTATATAGTTAGTGGGTACAGTTGTAAGAGATAAAGTGGTAGAGGAGTATAGAGTAGGAGAGCATTTGGAAATGTTAGTAGAGTTGGTAGTGGAGGAGAATGAATTTATTAACTGAGATATGGATTCAATGAAATAGGAATTGAATGAGGTAGCTGTATCTTCTGGTGAGTTGTTTGGACAGGGGTTGGGAGAGGAAGGGTTACCAGGGTGCAGGATTTGGTTTATAGAGTTCCAAAATTTCTTGGGATCTGTTTGTTGGGCAGTTGGGGGGTTAAAGTGGAATTTCTTTTTGTCTTTGTGGATGTGTTTTTTCCCTGATTCCTTAGTACTTTATATTTTTACAAATGGGAAGGGAGCTTAGTTTTTACCCACCTTTTCCATGCCCTGTCTCTAGTTTTCATTAGGGTGCGGGTGGCATTGGTAAGCCAGGGGAATATATTAGATTTGATGCGAACAGTGCGGTGTGGAGCAAGAGAGTTAAGGATGTTAAGGAAAGTAGAACTGAATGAGTGGACAGCTTCCTCAAGGGGGAGATAGGTTAGATGTGTCCAGTTTATCCTGAAGCGGAGGGCATTAAAAGTCTCAGGACAGAAGATGGATAGTTTGTGACAGGTTATGTATCTGTGAGGCATGTATCTAACAACTTTCACAGGGGAGTGATCACTTAGGGAGTCAGGTAGGGTCTCAGGGTTATGGTATTTGTGGGGATCTGTGACTAAAATCAACTTACAAAAGACATGCATCTGGAGTCTTTCTCCCCGGGCCTCTGCTGAAAATTGGCTTTGTTCCAAGTCAGACTTCCCAGTTAACAAATGTTAAATAAATTAAATAAATTAAATAAATAAAATCTAATCAATGAGAGAGCTGGGGGTATGTGATCTGTTTGTAGGGGTGGGGGGTTGAGATAAGTTGTACAAAGCCATGTAAGTTGATGCATGAAGTAATGTTTGGGGACTGAAAAGTTAGCCAGTTAATATTTACATCCCCAAGAAGAATAGTTTAATTGTGGATGTTTTGAGAAAGGTAAGAGAGAATGTTTTCAAGAAGGGTAATGTTATCTCCGGAGGGAATGTAGATAGCTACTACTGTGATAGTGATGTAATTGTTAAGTTTAAAGTTAGCTGTCAGTTCAGCAGGTGAGAAGGAGGGAGAGGGTTGGTTTAGACTTGAAGGAGTAAGCTGGTCTGAATATACAATGGCCACTCCACCTCTTTTTTTCTTTTGATTATCTAGTCTAAGAATATTCAGGGTCGGCCTTAGCTGATATGGTGCCCTAGGCAAAGTAGTGCTCCGGTGCCCCTTAAGCCCCACCCACACAATACTCATGAAACAACACTATGAGCCATGCCCAAAGGTAGGCCAATACCCAAGAAATTCAATCCAGTCATTTCCTTCAATTATTTAAATGTACAGAAGAAAAGATATTTTGTAATGTAGTTTAAACTACAAGTGTAGATGGAAATTTCTTTTAGTAAGGCTACTTTATCTGCTGCTCCTTCTCACACACTTTACTATAAAAGTCATGTCCTCAGAAAACAGAAACCCATGTGCCTTGTTCCAAAGGGTTGCTTAATTTAATCTAAACTTAGGCGAGCAAGCCTTACAGCTCAGTGAAAGTAGAATTGTAACCTGTCTCCTCTCTGGGTACAGTAGCTTAAGCTAGAATATCACACGCAGAAAGCCATTTGCTTAACAAACAGTACAGTCTCACAGTTAAAACAGACTTAGCAAGAACAGTAAACTTCTTTGCCACTGAAATGACATGAAAACCCACATTTATAGAAAATGCATCTGGCCAGTGGAGGATTAAATTTACTTTTGGAATGTTTTTAAAATAGACTCCTTGCACACATTTTAAGGGCCATGCATACATTTATTTGTTCTTTGATTCACCTTCCTGACTGCATTAAATTACATTCCTTATATAATATAGCACCACTTTGTAGAATGCGTTTTAAATTTGTAGTTTTAAACATTCTTTTAATAAGCAATGAAACAAAATGTATAAACCAATAATGACAAACTACACACTTCAGAAAATTTCAACCATAAATGGCCACTCGGACTTCTGTCATAACAATCTACTAATATCACTCACTACACACAATCTCTGCAGAAGAGAAATCGTCTGAACAATTCCACATTAAAGAGATCTATAACTAATGAAGATGTTGCCTCCGGCAAACTAACTTTACATCTTAATGTTTCATCTACAAATTCAGTGCCTGTTGTTCTTGAGGAATTAATTGCCTGTATTACCATTAATATTGCAATAGGAAATGGCTAAAACTGACAACACATTCATAGTTACTAGGCATCTCATATAAAGGAGGACATACTCAGGAGTGTAGAACTCCTCTTCCCCCTTAAAATGCACCAAATAATCAGCAATCAAATGGGCACTACAAATTCAATACTCCATCCCATCTACATGGTGTGGGAGTAGAATCCATAGCCTCCTGCACCAAAGACAATTATGCTACTAACACTGCTTTCAAATTATACAACACAGTGTGCCATTTGATAAGCAAAACAGTTTTACACTGAAGACAAACTTAGCATGAGCAGCAGTAAACTTTCTTCCTTTGAAGCTCACAATGCCATGAAAATGAACTAAAACTCATAATCCCTTGAAAATGCACTGAGACCCTTAATACCCTGAAAATGCACTGAAAGTCAAACTAACTTCTGTCAGCAGTCTGGTAGTTGATGTAGAGCAGTGGTTCCCAAACCGTTATGGACCTAGGCCCCACGTTTGAAAACGGTAGTCCACAGACTCACAGAAGTCAGGTGCATGATGCAAAACCATAGTTTGATCTGGGTGATCAGGTATAAAAGAGTTTGTGTGCGTGTCTGTTTCTGTGTATGCATGTGTGATTGTGAGCACATGCGTGTGTGTTTGTATCAGGATCAAAAGAGTTAGGTGATGTACCCTTTTCAGAGACAGGACCTTTGGACAGCTTAAGTTGGGTAAGTTGGAGTTTTCTTTTAGGAAGAGAAGAAGGGAACTGCCAGAGACACAAAAAATGGACAGACAGAATGAAATGGCATGCAACCATTGCTGAAGTAAGTGCAGGTCAGACTGAAGTTAGGCTTGTTTAATACAAAGGGAGTTGGTCTGGAGATGTAGAAATAAGCTCAATATAAATATTCATTCTAACTAGAAAAATGTCAGTAGAGTCTGTCAAGTGGATGTGCACTCTTTCAACTACTTCTGGGTTCGGGAAGTTAAGACATATCAACTACATAATTTTTGCAAATAACACAAGCACAGTCAAGTAAAAATTCAAATTAGGAAACAGGCAATGCAGAGCAACAAGAGATCTATAGAGAGTCTAGATTCCTTTACCAGCACGTTACCAGAAAACATAGAACAGCAACAGATACCCCTTTTTAATACACAATCACATATGCATGTAGATATATACAGAGAGAGAGAGAGAGACAGACAAGCTGTGGCTCATAATTATATATTACCCTTCATGAAAATAACTGGGATCATACCATAAATGATTTGAAAGGACCCACTCAAGTAGCACTCTTAGAGTACATTTTCTGCTTCCCATCAGTAAATCCAAGTTGTGTTTGACTATGGACAGTCATAGGGCCGAACTTTGTTTTATGTGGATGGGGGGAGTCTGTTCCATGATGCCATTGGACTTGCTGATGTACAAAAAATCCATCATTGGTCAGAAGATGCCTTGTATGCCAGACATAGGTCAGCTCTTAGCAGTCTCTAGGATACCAACATACACACACAGACAAACACGCACACACGAGCGTATTCGTGTATAGATATATATCACTAGAGAAACAAATAGAAATGATATTATATGGCCAACTCCATTAGTAACTGTAACCCTGCAATCTCCAGATGGTTCCTTAAGGAACAAAAAGTATGTAGTAATCACTGGTCTCCCCTTTCTACTAACTACAAAGCTATCCATTCTGTCTGCAGTCACAGTGACTGACTGGACTCATATACATGCTGCCCCCCAAATATTGTCCATCAACATTCTTTCCATGCAAAGCCAACTGATCACTGTAACAAAATCTGCAAGAATGGATGTTTCTCTGTGATAAGAAATATAAAAATGCAATTAAATTGTAGAGAAACAGCTTGGAGACAGTTGTTACACTCCAAATCCTTCCCACAAGCAGCCCCTGCTTGACAATAGCAGTCCTGAAGAACTGCCATAAAACTGCCATGAGAATAGCTAAACAATCTTCCATAGATCCATGTGAAAACTCCTATTGAGTCACTCCAAAATGTGCTGGCATGAAAGCAAATAATTATTAGAACATAAACTAGCAAACATTCCAGCCATGACAGGACCTAACTGGGAGATCGCAGATATACCCCAGGGATTACCTCAGTGTCACTGCTCGACAGAGGCACAGCAAAATAATGGGTATAGTTCCCCATACTAAAGGGGTGGCGTAAAGCCAAAAAAACTATGGGCTAGGCTTGTAAATGCCCTCGGGCAGATAGCCTAGTATGAACCTATGAACCTATGAACCTATGAATCCCTCCCACAATTAAACTTGCCAAATCTACTGAAGGACTGTTTTGCCACATCTCATCAATGCCACCCCATATTCACAAGCATTTCTACCTCCCTATACCCCCCCACACTTACCCAACTTAGCTACACTGTCCTTAAATTCACATTCAAAATATTCTCTACTAAAAGAAAGCTTTGACTCTGTGCCAAACTACAGAGTACTGGTCAGCAGACAGAATTAAAAGTCCACCCCTTATTTCTTAAAATGGCCAGAATCCATATTCTCAAACCACTAATATTAAACAAAAAACTATTCCTAATCATTGCCAATATTTAGAAAATGCTAAAATAACTCAGTCCATAAAACACGCCACCCCATCCAGCCAACTGACTTTAGGCCCATTTCCAACATGTTGCTTGTAGCAAAAATCTTTGAAAAACATATACCTACAACTTACTGATGTCAATAAATATGTTGTATTCAGTAAATGTCAGCATGGTTTCAGAAAAGGTTTCAGTACGTTAACAATCCTTTATGAGATCACAGGCACTACGCTGAATAGAATCACACACACACACGCACACGCACACACTCTGTTTGTTCCATTTCTCTGACCTGCAGCTCGCAATTAACCTTGCATCACACCTGGAAAGTGATCATTATATCTAAAGCACCTTCCTATTATTCTGATGCATTATTCAGTGGCTGGCCAACCTGAAGGAATAAAAGTGGGAGGGCACTTTCGCCTTTCCTTCTCCGTATGGTTTTGTTATTTTGCGATCTTCTCGGCGCCCTTCACTCAGAGACAGGGTGCAGAGAAGATCACAAAATAACAAAAGTTGTTGCTGTTTCTTTCAGCTTTTTCCCAGTTAGGGGTCGCCACAGCGAAGAAGAAGATTGGTAGAAGATTTTTACATGCGGAGTTGCCAGTCCTGATGCACAACTTTCAACGAAGGTAAGCACCTTCACGCATGTCTCCACACAGAAGACGCTTTACGTGAGAATCGAATGGACAGAGTCTTGCTGTGAGTCAACAATGCTACTAAAATAAATAAGTTAATACTTAAAATTCCGCCCTTTACGAGGCCGGCTGTATGGCGCCCTAGGCGGTCGCCTAGTTCGCCTATGCCTAAGGCTGGCCAAGAGAATATTATATCCATGGGGAGGATATCACTGTCATGGTTTTGTGGCATCAGCCAGGTTTCAGTCAGGGCAACTATATCAGGGGTGTGGTTAGCCATCCAGGCATGGAATTCACTAATTTTGTTTAGGATGCTTCTAAGATTCATGAAGTAAAAAGATACTTGCTTTTTGGAGGAGTAATGTAGGGTTGGTTAGAAGAGTTAGCTTTATTGACTGGAGGTGGGGGGTTTGGGCCAGAGTTCATAGGTTCATAGGTAGGTACTAGGCTGTCGACGCAAGGGCCTACGTAAGCCTAGCCAGCAAGGTTCCATGGCTTAGCTATTTTCCTGTGCCACTGTTGAGCAGAGACACAGAAGTGATCCCCAGTGTGTATTTCCTATTTCCCATCCACTCATCAAGATTTTTCTTGAAGAGTGCTAATGAAGAACTTTGCTTGACACAGATGGGTAGCTTGTTCCAGAGTATAGGAAGTCTCTGGGACAGGAATCTATTCCTCCAGCATGTCCTGTTTATTGTGGTGACAAGGTTTAGGTCCCTAGAGCGTGTAGCTTGGAGGGATTGGGATTTCTTTAGGTGTAGCATGTCCTACAGCTCTGGGTTTAACATAGCCTTATATGTTAGACAGAGATCACCTCGAAGGAGGCAATATGCTACGGAGTAAAGCTGGAGTTTTTTGAGGTGGTCAGTGTAGGGCATTTGTTTGAGGCCAGTAATCCTCTTTGTGAGGTACTTCTGTGGCCTTTCCAGCTGCTGCAGATGTCTTGTGAGGTACATTCCAAAACGGGCGTTGTACTCTATAATGGGTCTAATGAGTGTCAAGTAGAGGGGAACAATGACCTCTTTTTTCCTGGATGAGAACCCTTTTATGATGAGGTGTGCCATGTAGAAGGACTTCCTGACTACTGTGGCGATGTGACTATCAAAGGAGAGACTACCGTCCACCTGGGTCCCAAGGTCTCTTATCACACTTTCGGTGTTAAGTAGATTGCTGCCTATGTGGTAATTCATGGGTACAGAGTTGTTACCAAAGGGGATGACACTGCACTTTTTGGCATTGAGCTTGAGGCCATGGTACTCATCTGCGAACTTCATTAGCCAGAGGCTTTCTGTGTTAGCCTGTACTTCAGAGAAGTAGATACCAAACAGGAGAGGTCCCAGGAAGGAACCCTGTGGTACTCCACTTGTCACTGTTTTGAGGTCAGATTTGGAGTCTGCAACTTTTACAGTGTGGGTTCTGTCAGTGAGCCAGTTGGCAACCCATCTTGTGATGTAGGGGATTTATACCTAGTTTAGTGAGTTTAGCTATAATTCCAGAATGGGGGATGGTGTCAAAAGCATTAGTGGATGTCACCTGATAGTAGTAGAGACTTAGAGAGGAAATGTTGTTTGTATAGTAGGTGCTTTATTTTATTTTCTAAAGAGGTGGTAGTAGAATTTTACTTATATTTATTTATTTTTTGTGGTTAATGGATTACAGCTCACTAGCAGTATTTCTTTGACTGAGAAAGCACTACGGATAAGGGCTACACTAGTGTTCTACAGTAGTATCTAAGGAAAAAATTGTTGAATTTAACTGTTCGGGTTTGGCGCACGTGGCAGTGTGCTGTGCTGCATAATGCACAAACAAGCATAAACCTGCTCAAATGCACAGCCTAAATGCCAGAAGCTAAAAACTTGAAAAAAAAATTTAAAAAGATTCATAAGTACCAATGAGGATGCTTATTTCAAGCCCTAGGCCAACCTCCATTTATCAGACAATGTCTATTCAACACAATCCACTCAAAGTGCAAATAGGTCCCTTTCAGTTCAAGATAGCCTGGAAAATGTACTCAGAACAACCAGCCACTACAAACAAACCTAGATGCAGCAAGCCTGTATCTGGACTATGCAACAGCTATTAGCTACCCTAGTTTCAGTGGGAAACACTAGAGAATGTTTAACATAGCAGAAAAATAGCAGTGAGACGCTAAAAATGTTTAAAACAGCAGAAAATCAGCAAGGAGGCTAAAAAGAAAATGTTTTAAATAACTAACAGATCAACTATTTAAACACTGCTTGGTGGGAAAACCAGAACAAGCAAACAATCAGATGCATCGCCTCCAGGGAGACTTCAACTGAGAGAAACTGACCAGCTGCGCATGTCTGAGTGGGTGACAGTATGAGCAGTCTGACCTGGCTTGTTGACTGCTCAATCATGTATGGCCAAAGTGGACTCTATCAAGCATGAGACACTCCTTTGAGTATACAGTGGGTTTACACGTTAGTGACAGAGGTGTGCTAAACTGAACTTGAGGTGAATTTGATAACCTTAACTTCACAGAGGTAGTGAAGATTCTTCAGCACTTATGGCCCACAGCTTATGAGTTAGACCCAGGCTTTACTATTCCATTAATGTGATCTTGAGTCATTTTGCTTTCAAAACTTGCCTGTCCTCCTTATGACTGGTGTGCCTATTTTAAATCAGCTATTGATCATACTAATCTTTAAGAATTCTACGTTGAACTAGGTGCTGTGGACATCTACTGCCCCATTTCTGCCCTTTCTTTTATTAAGAAAGTTATGGAAAAGGTGGTTTGTAAGCAGCTCAGATCCATTCTCAGTTCTAATAGACTCCAGGATCCATTTCAGTATAGGTTATGAGATTTCCCACAGCACTTAGTTCATTCTCACACAAGTGGTTATTCTTATAGTGGCACTGGATCAAAGGAGTTGGTCTATACTGGTCCTCCTTCACCTTTTGGCCATATTTGACATGGGAGACATTCTGATTCTTTTGGTCCATTTGAAAACTTCCCAAAATGTTTCTGACTAGCATAGTCAGTGGGCAGTTTCAGGTGGTAAGTCCCTTTCTGTTTACCATCTCAATTGTGGGGTCCTGCAGTGCTCCAGGCTGAGTCAATATTTTTCAGCATGTACATGCTGTTATTCAGTTCATCTGAGAGGCCCACCATGTCACAGTTGTACTGATGACAGCCATAGCCGGCCTTAGGCACAGGCCAACTAGGAAGCTGCCTAGGGTGCTGCTCTAACAGGGGCGCTCTTCCAGTATTAATTTGGTGTAGGTAGACCAAGATGGAGGCACTGGGTGTTGTGGTGAGGGGTGCCATGGAGCTCTTTTACCTAGGGCACCAACTGACCTAAGGCCGCTCCTGATGACAGCCATACCTCTTCTTTCTTCTGAAGCATGTGAATTACTTTGACCAAAGTGAAGACTGTGATGAAGGCATACATTCTGAGATCTCTGTGAACAGCTTCATGTTCAGTCAGTCTAGGACTTTTACTATTCCTTTTGTCTTACATGCCATATGTAAATCCTCCACATCTCCACTTCTCACCCCCATTATACAATGTATGGTGGGACACATGCTACAGTTTGCCCCCAAAGTGCATAATCTCAGAGTAATCCAGAACTATTGTCTGTCATAGCAGGACCAAATGTCAGCTATTATCTGGTCATGTCATCACTAAGTGAGGAATATCATCCCATACTAAGCAACCTAGTCCACCAGAGGACTTACTTATGGTTATGCTGGCTTTTAATATCTCTCGTCTGGACTATTGTAATGTCCTATACATGGGGTTGTCAAAATCTGTCTAAGCTTCTTATGATACAGAGAATGCAGAATTCAACAGTGGGGTTCATTGGGGGCTTGAGGTACAGACATATCCAGCATATTCCCTAGTCTTGGCTCTGTCTCCCTACTGAGTACATAATCACTTTTATTATTCTTATAGTGATGTTTACGACTCTACATTACCACAGCCCCATCTATTTAAAAAATGTTTTTGGTATCTCACCGGCCTTCACTGTGCTCTGCTCAACTATATTGAGGCTGGTTGCAGCCCCACATATTTCAGCTCAAGTCCTCTTCCCTACCACTCTTCTAATCTGTATGACTCACTGCTGTGGCAGCATCATGAGTGCATGTTTTTTTAGTGATTTAAGAGATAGCTCAAGAAGCAGCTCTTCCATGGAGCCTTTTGGAACCCATTGCAACTGTATGTACTGAACTGCCCCTTTTGTTTTACTATTTGCATCATGTTTTACTATTTGCATCATGTAATATTCTATGAGTTGTTTATTTACAGTTTTAATATTGTGATGTGATTACATATATACACATGTAAATAATGTCTAACTGAACTGTGCAGTGGCAAAGTATTGCTGGCAGTCAGTAGTTAGAAATAATGCACCTCTAACACTTCTTGAGGTGTTAATTTTAAGTACCGATTGTTGGTAATTCTTTCCAACTGCAGGCCTTTGACAACTGAATATTTAATGAAAAAAGCACTTAGCAAGTTCTGAAAATACATTACAGCATGCCATTGCTAACTTATGCTAATTCCTGCAGTTTGCAATGTTTATGCATCACATTTTTGGCTATACAATAAGTTGTCAAGTCGCAGGTCAGCCATATATATTTCAAGTGGGATTTAAAAACTGTGCTTAAACTCTGAATTTATTACATCACGGAAATGGTACGTTTTCCCTGTGATGTGGTGAACCCAGGGATCATTATATTTGAAGGAATGTAGGCAGACCTTCCATGTATGAAAGTGTGGAGGAGTGCCCAAGAGAAGGAAATATTTTTCATTTGATAGTCATAGTTGGCAAAAGTACAGTTCAGAGAATTGTATTCAGTAAAATAAAACTTGCCAAATTTACATTTGATTATTTGGCCATAAATCCACACTTTTCACATAAACATTTCATCACAAATCCTTATATATGTCACTCCAGCGGTGCAGAGGGTAAAACCTTAAATTTGATCCAAGTGATATGAGTTCAAAATGTGGATTTGGCTCATGTTAAAGATGGTACTGGAGTATAGACAAAATATGAGGCATGGCCTGCTCACATCTCCCGGGAGGGAGATATTTGGGGTGCTTTCAGGCATTATGTTCTCCTTTGAAGACCAACAAACTGCTGGGACATCAGATTAAGGATTTGTTGTTGGATGATATCTATGGCTGTAGAAACATTCCTGATATTAAGTGCCCACTCCTGAATATGTGTAGCACATATGTGTAGTTAGCAGGTAGGGACGAAAGCAGACAAGCCTTCCTCATCAAGTAATAGTGGTGGTTCCCAAGCCTGAACTACCCCTGCAGCACCTGGTATCAAAAGCTGCAGAAGGTCACAACTCCAGCCCCACTGAAGTCACCTCAGCCTGCAATAATGGGAAGAGACAGGGCTGAAAGAATCATGTTGTCAAACTGAGTGAAGTAAATAAACCTTAGTTATGAGTAGTTTAACTGTCATTTTGTAGACTGAAGTCAGAAATGTTTGTGTAATCTTAGATAGCACTCCCTAGTTCTCTCATCCCAAAACACAAATACACAATGTGTAACAAAATACCTGCAACTGGCAATTTTTTCTATAATGTACATTACTTTAAGGCTTGTTACTTTACTAAGTTAGTATTTAAAGCAATCAAATCAAGAAAGATATACAAATTATAAACTTACATCACTTTAGAATGCTATGATTAAATGTGAAAATCACATTTATCTTAAGTATTGAAGCCAGATCATTGTTTTAAAAAAAATACCAAACCACAATGACTTAGCTAAATAGTCACACTCTCCTCTCTACTTTTTCAGTATCTAACCTTCTGTTGAACTTTCACCTCATCCCCCTCTCATCGCTTCCCACTACTTCTGTCTCTCTCAGGTTTCTGATTCATTAGCCTGCCCCCTCTCCTGTGTTCACTCACTTCCTGTGTCCTCAAGCTTAGTATCCCTCATTACCCTGCCTACTCTCCTATAGTAACACACTTCCCTGTGTACTTATGCTTAATGCCCCTATTTCTGCCAATAGCATGATCCTTGTAATTCCTAAACCCTACAATCTACAACCTTCCTACTGTTTTGTCTTACTTCCCCCTACATCTCTCACACTCATTCCTTTCATCCTTTTTTTCTATTAAGTGTTTTGGATGCAAGCAAAGTTTCTTTTGTCTTGCATCATTACATCAAATCTATTGTAGCAACTAGCTACACCATATCTATAGCTGTTATAGTTTATATGGATTCTAATTCCCTTATCCTCTATCACACTGGATATGCTGTGTATATTTCTAATTTGCTTGTAATTTCCAAGTAGAAAAAAAGTTACCATTAATATATTTGATTTTCCCTGTATATACCAGTATCATGAACTTGTATCTCTATTTAGTGTATAATAGAATGCTGTTCTTATTTTTATTTAGCTCACATAAAATAAATAATATACTGAAGATAAAAGTTGTTTTTAGTCATTTCATATATAATAAATAATACATTAAAGGTCAAAGGACAGTCATTGCTTTACAAATGTTGCATAAATGATCTTCAAATGTACCTGCTTCCTTCCGTGTCATAGTCCTCCCTATATACTCACGTGCATACTCAGTTCTATGACTGTAGGTAATAGACAAGCACTGCATGCTTCTGCTGTGCTAAACAGCAAACAGTACATACTTTGAGCTGGTCTTTGTAGGAAGGCTTGCATACTGCATAGTAGTTTAACTACATAGCAAAGTAGCGCCACATTACATTGAGATGCAGCATTAGCCAGGTGCAGTGGAGGGGTCACACTAGAAAAGGGCTAATGACCAAAATGTCAGATATCGTAGGAAGGGAAGGCAAGCAAGTTAGAAAGTATGCTGTTCACATGCACAACAAAGCACAACATCCCTGCCTCATGCACAGTGGTAGGCAAGCCAAGGAGGGCCAGCACAGCAAAGTGCCAATCCAGTTCATCATATTAATGAGGAAGAAAGAGGAGACAGAAAAGTTAAAGAAAGGGAATAGCAAGCAGAGGGGAACACAAAAGGTTACCATAAGGAATTACAGCTGGGACAGGGGCAATTTTTGTGGGAAACACTGCCATTTGAAATATGTGCAGATAAACAGCACATGGGGAAAATAGTGTAGAATGGTTCTGGGAGGGACAAAGGGAGACGGGAATGTATTAGTGTAGTCATGCAAACATAAAAAAGACACAGAAAAACATGGTCAGTATTGATGCAAAAGATGGGGACAACAGTTGATGAACACAGACAAAGGGTTGACACCTGGTGATGGAAGAGGCTAGACAACAGACAAAGTATAGAGGATGACACATGAGATAGGAGAGCACCTAGATGGAATGGGTAGGATACACAGCAGATACCAGGCTTACTTAGACATCAGGCATCTCCATGGCTGATGTCATGTGCAGGCTCTACCTCTAACAGCCTGATAGTTGGGGTCTGACTGTCACACAAGTCAACCAGAGATGCCAGCAGGCACTGCACTTCCTGCTTACTGCTAACTTATACAACTGCTGCCAGGAGATAGCAGGAAACACCCACCAGGCCACTTTCAGAGAAGTGGTTACTGAGGTCACCAGTTGGAATTCCAAGTCACTTTCAGCAGTGTCCACAAATGAAAGGAAAGGTCACCAAACAAACACTAACATAAAATAAGAAGGTGGACTAAAACAATAAACTGGAGGGAGCCAAGTATAGATGAAAACGAACAGCAAATATTTATTTTTATGCCAAGTCATGTTCAGCAGTATGACTTTTATCCTCATGTTGATATGTAGACCTGGTGACCACTTGTGATCCACTGCTAGAGGCTTCATCCTGAAAATGCGAAGGTGACTACTGCCAATCCTCTTCTACAAGCACAACTGGACCTGCAGAAGGATGAGAAGAAAGAAAACACATTAGTGCATATGTTACACATATAATTTCAGTTACCACAGTGGAGTAGTGCGCATGAAATACACAGCCAGCTGCTAGAAGAGATGTTGTTCTCTTCTGCAGCATCTCCTCGTTTTGGCATGATGCTTCCATGCTGCTGTGAAACAAGGTTAGAAGACCTCAGTATGCAAGTATGTACCTAATGATGGAGTATGAAAAATAAGGATTACAGCCAAACTCTACCACTCCTTATCCCTGACCTCCTACCTCCCATTCTGAAAGTGTGTCAGTATGGTTCCACTACAGGTCACTTATCAATGCCTGCTTTGCTCACTGAAATGGGTAATGCCAGTGGTATCACTCATTGTCCTGACAAGCTCATTCCAGGCATTCTCCTTGTCCAAAGGGCTATCATAATGATCCAGAAGGTATTCTTCAAAGTACCTATGGAGGAAGGACAAGAAAATCTTGTTATCCCTTAGTGAGCAGACAGGAGCTCCTCTGTTTTCAGTACCCATGGAAGCCATATCCATTCATACTGGTTCACTCAAGAAGCAAAATGATAGTCCTATGTGTAGAGACACATGCTCACATGTCATGTGATGTTCATCATACTGTTACAGCAGAGTGCTACCAAATGTCTGTCTTGTAAAGCCTTGGCCCTATGAGCAACTCAGGCTGTGTACTTAAGCTTTGTGCCTAAGTGTATCCCTAGCCCCAGCACGAGTTTGGTATCACCAATTACTGTAGGTAGCATGTTGCATTATGGGAGTGATTCAAAGACTGGCATACTAAATGCTTTCATTATGATAACCTTAATATTAAGAGGTCTTTATTAGCATGATATAAAATACTAATGTCATTTTGCTTGAAAATACTGTGGAATGAGGAGTTCAGAGGATATGATTTTGGGCTTTGAGGTATACATACTGAAGGAAGACATGATGCTTGGTAATGCACCCCAAGCAGTGTGTGTGTGTGTGTGTGTGTGTGTGTGTGTGTGTGTGTGTGTGTGTGTGTGTGTGTGTGTGTATGTGTGTGTGTGTGTGTGTGTGTGTGTGTGTGTGTGTGTGTGTGTGTGTGTGTGTGTGTGTGTGTAGTAGTAGTAGTAGTAAAGCACAATGGCATGTCACTGTCATGGCTAGCAGTTTGGGGGACACACCTATAATATTCCACAGAGAACATGATGGTCCTTATACATAGGATGATGCATGACAATTGCATTTTAATTGAGGGTGGGCAGAGCACTGCAGTGTGTGTCAATATCCTCATACTGAAGGGACACTTAGAACCTATCATTGCCTGTTCATAGACAAATTCAGCTGGCTAGATCGACAAAATATCCTAACTTTCATGCATCTCAAGATTATTCACAAGGTAATCCACACATCAAACAAATATCCTGTGGTGCAAGCCTTCTCCAAAGCTATAACCCACCTAGACCATTAGGATCCCAACAAAAACACTTATTGTGCATGAGCTTAATCCAGCAATCATGCAAGTGATTCCATATGCTCTTATCTATGTAAGCAAATTATGGAACTCTGTGCCACTACAAATTAGAACTGAAACTAACACTAATCATTTATGCAACAACTCAAGTCCTATTTAATGAGCACCAGAAAATGTCAATATATATAGTACTGATCATACAATCAGCTCCATTTTGCAGACATTTAACAATCTTGACACGTAAAAACCACAGCTAAACCAAAGTTAGGATAGTACAGTGTAAAAGGAAAAAACTTCAAAGACCAATGCACGTTAGGTTCAAGAAAGGCACCCTTCATTACTTGCAGCAAGGAGACAAAGCATGTAGGTACAGGATTTGTCTGGCTCTTTGGTGATCAATATGTTATTCTTATACAGTTCTCTTCATGTCACACAGAAAATGTTACTATTCTATTGCTGACGTAGTTAGACACAGCTTTCTGTATGTTCTACAGAAAATGTTACCAGACTTATTGCTAACTTGGTCAGATTATTTGCTGCCTTGCAAAACATTTTGAGAAAAACAACCTGGCCTTGGGCTTATTTTAGCCCACCTTAACTTTTCAATTCTTGAATTGTACAGTTCTAATACATGTGTTACATTTTGTCTAGATTCAAGGTACATTTCTAGCTTTAGTACAAGTATTGCTGACTATGGTTTATACTTTCAAGCATCTATTGTTTTCTTTATCAAAGCTTCTAGCAGCTGCATACTTTCTCATGGCATAAGCAGAAATGAAATATCTCTTTGTTAAGTTTCATGACATTAGCAGAAATGAAATGTCTCTTGTTATTTTCATGACATTAGCAGAAATGAAATGTCTCTTGTTAAGTTTCTAATAGGTGTGCAGATTCATGCAGTGTGAACAGAATAAATGTATTAACCCTTTTAAACCTCAAATGCACTAAGCATGCATATTACTATTATATATTTTTCTAACATTTCCCACCTTTTAATACTTTTATTCTATTTTCAAGACAAGCATAAACAGTTTTTTCTTCCCCTAACCTCTTCCTACTCAGGATTTCCAGTTAAAAGAGTCATTCAGTTTAAGCTCATGAAAGCATTTTCAGTTTTTTAGCAATTCTTCAAGTTCAGCACCTTGGTATAAGGTTTCTGAAACTGAAATGTCTATAAAATTTTTAATCAGTCTTTTTATGCAGGGGTTGCAGCAGCACAAACATACCACCAGTAGGATTATTCCTACACAGATGGCAATCAAAGTGTTCATCAGGATGCTGCCCCAACCCCCAAACAATTTCTGGAAAAAGTCCATCAATGGATTTGGTCCTGGTTTGGTTATGGCTGACACCTGCTGAATCACCTCAAGATGGTTGTCTATCTCGTGTTTATGGTCAGGAATATACGAACAGCACTCCTCCTGGATTAAAGCGCATGTACCTCCTCTCACCACTAGGGTGAAGTCAAGAGCCATGCGATTTTGAAGCACCACTGTTCTCATGGCAGTCAGTTCATCAGTCACCAATTCTAGGGCAGAAAAGGTTGCATTGCTCATTATTTCAAGAAGCTTAGACAATTTTCTCAGTTCCCAGATTGATTTCGTTGCTCCATATGCTGGCAGTACACCTGCCCACGATATAACAGTATCACTCAAGTCCATGTGTGACAGTCCATTGCTCCCTAAGCCCACAGCATGATGGTTTTTCCAGCGCGCATTGATTTGCCCCACTGGATTGACAGGCTTCTTGATTTCTTGAACATTCCAAATTTTCCCTTGAGGTAAAACTGCTGTGTGTCGTATGGCCGGAACCAGGTACCCCAAAAAACAACTGCCGGACCAATTCTCAGGTAGCCATTTATATGCTTTTCTACCGCATACAAAGTAACAATCTTCTACTTTAGTAGTAACTTTACTATACCCTGGCTCTGCATGAAACATTTTTCTGTCGATTATGGACAGTTGTTTATAGAGATCAGCATTATGTTTTACTTCACCAATTGTCCTATGCATCAGTTCAACAAATGAATCATAAGTCGTGTTGCAATGGGATTCAATGTTATCAGGTCTAGTGTAGCATCTATAGGGAACAGTCACATTGCAATTGCTCCAAACCACCTTAACTGAATCATTCTTGTAAAAACACACAGTTCCCTTCTGTCGAACAGACAAGTGCAATGCTACTTTATCTTGTGATGTGACATCTGATGTATCATGGATTAAGTTTTCCCAGGTCTTGTTGGCTCCTAGGGGAACCGAAATTAACAGTAACCTCCCATATGCTGTTGGTAAAGCTGTGCAAATCCAGCAATTCGAAACATTGAAGGCTTCAGCATACACATATTTGATTACCTGGTAAGTGTTAAAGTTCAGGTGCCACTCTGCACGCTTGTTCAGTTTAATTTGTGTGGCTGAAAAAAGGAATGGCCACAACAAAAAGATTATTGTCACTAGTACAGTCAACAGGATAATTATGTAATACTTTTGAGGAAATGGTTGTTCTGCATTTCTGTTTTCTCCGACTCTCCCAAGTAGGTGTATTTGGATCTTACTGGATTCCATCATCTTTACTCTGGACATGTGCTCTTACTCTCTGCCCTAATAGGACCTTCAGCACCGATAGTTTCTTCGCTGGGGTTGAGACAGATCAGTCCTATTGATCTGACCCCCCTTTGTAGCCAGACTTTGTGCTAAGGGCCCCGATGGAGGTAAGATTTTTGTCCAACTCAAAGTTCTTAATCAGCTTGCAGTGCATTAGGTGTATCCACGAAGCTCGTTCTGCTATCTTGACTGCAGTGGGTGTCGAAAGAAGCACCTGGTAGGGACCTTCCCACCTTGGCGATGCCCAATTTTTTCGATTGATGTTTTTGATCCACACCCAGTCTCCTGGTGTCACTGCCACTTCTGATGTTTTGGTTTGTTTTCTATCTGAAACAGAATTTGACTGCAACAGATGTTTAGAACTCAACAACTTTTTCATATATTCAGCTAGTGTGAAATCAGCTTCCTGGTCTGATGACATGAGAAGTTTCCACTGGGGTGTATAATAAGCCCTTCCAAATAGTTTTTCAAAAGGAGTCAATCCTTTTGCTGTAGGGACTGTTCTCATGCTCAACAGTGCCAGGGGTAAACAGTATAACCAAGTTTTTCCTGTCTCAGCTATTAATTTTCTCAATTTGTTTTTTAGTATACCATTATGCCTTTCAACTAGCCCTGCAGATTGCGGATGGTATGCACAATGATTTTTTAAAGAAATACCAAAATGCTTACTCAGCTGCTGTATGATTTGATTTACAAAGTGTGTACCATTGTCACTGTAGATTCTTTCCGGAATACCAAACCTAGGAATGATTTCCTTGACAAGTACTTTTGCCACCATAGCTGCATCTGGATTGGTTGGAAAGGCTTCCACCCTTCTGGAAAACACATCTAGAATGACAAGACAATACTTCTTATTTTCACATTTGTTCAATTCTATGAAATCCATACAAATAGTGTGAAACGGATATGGTGGTGTAGGGAAACTCCCTTGCTTGGGCTCTATTGCCCCCTGTGCATGATGTTTGTTACAAATCTGACACATCAAATAACATTTTTTAGAGTAGTTTGTAAATCCGTACATTGTGAACACCTGGTTCACCAGCTGTACCATCCCCCCTGTTGAGACATGGCACTGCCCATGGCTCAACAAAGCTGCATAGCGAAACAAATTAGAGGGTAGTATCGGTTTTCCCTCTCTAGAGATGTACAGCCTCTTTTCGAGGATTGCTCCTTGTTTTATCCATCGCTGTTTTTCAGCTTGCATAGTGAGTGTCTGCATTGTTTTTAACATATCTAGATCTAAAGTTTCAGAGGGTTGTAATTCCTCATTTAAAAGAAATACTTCTGTGGCTGCTTGTTTTGCAGCTGTATCAGCTCTCGCATTACCTTTTGAAATCCTATCTTGTTGCTTGGTGTGAGCTGTGCATTTACAAATGGCTACTTTCTGAGGTAACTGAATAGATTCTAAAAGATCTAAAATAGACTGTGCATGATTTATAGGTTTGCCAGTAGATGTTATCATTCCCCGTTTTTTCCACTGTTGCGCATAAACATGTACAGTAGAAAAAGCGTACTGGCTATCAGTAAAAATGTTTACACATTTACCTTTTGCTAAGATACATGCCCATGTCAGGGCAATCAATTCTGCTGCCTGTGCAGATACGTTGTGGGGTAAAGGTTTTGCTTCTATAATCCCAGTATCAGAGACTACTGCATATCCTACTAGGTTCTGTCCTGCAGGACCTCTTTTGCACGAGCCATCCACGTAGTATGTCACCTCGGCATCATCCAAGGGGACATCCGTGAGATCTTTTCTAGGTAGTGTCTTTTGCTGAATTACCTGCAGGCAGCAGTGCAGTGTGCCATCTGCAGGGGTCGGGAGCAGAGTAGAAGGGTTTAAAGTCATGCATCATTCGATTGTCATATGAGGTTGGCTCAATAATATAGTCATACAGGAAAGATGCCTAGTAGGGGAAAGATATGCCACCTTTTCTTGTAGTAAAATAATTGCGACTGCATGAGGTACTCTCAAAGTGAGAGGGTGGAACAAGACTACTGAGGCTGAAGCCTGTACTGCCATTGCAGCTGCAACTACTGCTTGTACACAGTGGGGTAAGGACCGTGCCACTGGGTCTAGTTGTGATGAATAGTAAGCAATGGGGCGTTGCTTATCCCCATGTTGTTGTGTTAACACTGATGTCATGTAACCCTGCTTACAATCTACAGTTTGGAAAAAACGTTTATGATAGTTTGGCAATCCCAGAACTAATGAGGACGCTATTAACTGCTTCAGTTTACAGAAGGCAGATTCTGCCTCTTGTGTCCATTGTAACAAATCCTGCGCTGCCATAGGCTTCTTATATATAAGGTCAGTCAGAGGTGCAGATTCCAAGGCATAATTTGGAATCCAGCTCCGGCAAAAATTTGTTGTACCCAGGAAGGACATCATTTCCTTCTTGGTAGTGGGTTTTGGTGCTTGCAAAATTGCTATTTTTCTGTCCTCATCTAACATTCTACCTTCCTTGGATATTACATATCCTAGGTATTTGACCTGTTTTTCCAAAGCTGCAGTTTATTTTTATTTACCTTATGTCCCTCAGTGGCTAAAAATCATAGAAGTGCTATGGTATCTTCTCTACAATCCTGCTGGGTGGGGGCCCCCAGCAAGATGTCATCAACATAAAGTAAAATCTGACTGCCTCTTGGTGGGGTGAATCCCACCAAGTTGTTTACCATTTCTTGTGAGAATATCGTTGGACTTTCACAATATCCCTGTGGTAGTCGCGTATATGTATATCTTTTCAACCAATACTGGCTATCAGGGTGTATCGGTATAGAAAAGAACGCATTGCTGATGTCTACCACAGAAAAATACTTTTGTTGAGGTTTCAAATCATTCAATAGGGTGTGTGGGTCTGGCACCGTGGGTGCCCTTGGTATTACCGCATCATTTACGGCTTGTAAATCTTGGACCATACGCCATTCTCCATTGGCCTTTTTAACTGGAAATAAGGGTGTGTTACATGGTGAATTGGGAGATTCTACTAGTATCCCTCCTTTAAGTAAGGCTGCTATAATAGGCTTTATCCCTGCCTCTGCATCTTTTCTTAAGGGATACTGTCTTTTTTGTGGTCTGAATGCTGACTTTGGCGTGATAGTAACTGGTCCCGCTGTACGAATGAGTCCTACATCTGATTTCCCTGTTGACCAGAGAGTCTCTGGTATGTTCCGTAAGGCATTCTCTTCCTCCTTTAATAGCAGTGTCAATCAGCTGTCCTTGCTAGACTGCAAGTGCACAGCTGGGTTGGTCTAAGTTATCCAATTCAACTTTTGTACTTGTATTCCTTGTTCTGACAGTTCTAGTTCTGTCTGTTTCTCCCATCTCGTGACTTTTTCTCCTAGGTCTGCCCATTCTATATTTCTGTTTTTGGTTAAGCTAACATGTGGTAATCGATTAGATTTATAAAGTGCAAAGAACTCCTGGGGCAATGAACAGCTGGCTACACTGTTCCCTTCTGTGTTCCAGTACAGGTTACACAATATCAATCTGTTTGCATGATTCTTAAATAATTCTTGCTCATATTCCTTATCAGGTCCTGGTGTGTTACAATAATACAGGGTACAGTGCAATAGGTGTTGTTTATCAATGTCAAGGGAGGGGAACTTGCTGATGGCTAAGTTCATTAACTCTTTGATCACAGTCCCTGGACCAGTCGTAACTAAGTCCTGGCTGTACCAATAAAACATTTCACCCTCCGATTGCACTACAAAAGTGTTACTTTGTCACTGTGCTTCCATACCCTGCATGGTTGGGACTACAGCTATACCAAATAGCTGCATGAGGTCTCTGCCCAAGAGGTTTACTGGGCATTTTGCAGAAACTACAATTTTGCTTCTGGTTTCGTGTCTGCTAAATAGAGCTCCAAGCTCAATAAAGCTAGGTCTAATATTTCATTTTCTTCATTGTCACTAACTTCCTGCACTTCCTCTACTCCCTTTATCACATTCTTATTTGTCCTTTCTTTGCTAGCTCCTTCTAGTGATTCTTGACTACCATATAGTCAGTCCTCACCCTCCTTGTCTTCTGTTGTTGCCTTCTTGTTTTTCTTGCAATCCCTTGCCAAATGTCCCTTTTTACCGCATTTAAAACATTCTCCCCTTTTCTTTCGTCCTTCAAAGTCCTCTGATCGCTGATCAGATTGTTTGTTTCACTGCGCGTTTTTCTTGCCCTTTTTACCAGACTGTACTACATAAATGTCTGTTCCATCTTCTACAGAAAATACTTGGGCTTTCTTTTTCTTTTTGCTATTAAAATGCCTTTCGGCATGCCTAGCATATTCAAGTAATGATTGTAACCTGCTTGTACGATGGTCTACCACGTGTTTTGTAATAAAACTGCTTATAGGTGCACTACTGCCCTTTAAAAATGCATTCTTTAACTGCTGTTCATATGGGGAATTTTGTGTTTGATCTTCAGGAACCTGCATTCCACAGTGGTTATTAAAACATTCTAACAATCTGGCATAGTACCGGTCAATTGTTTCACCTTCTTGTTGGATGCATTGATTAATGCAAGTCCAGTCTGCCCTAGGTTTCCATTTTTGAGAGATGTGATCTGTAAGATCTTTTACTCTGGTGTCTAATTCTGCGCTGCTATGTGGGAGGGGTCTTTGTGCAGCATCACTGGGATTCCAGTTCCCACTAATTATGTACCAATCTGGCCCTACAATTTGTCTAACTACTTTTTCTATCTCTTCTCCATTTAAGTTATAACTCAACCTCATTCCTTGTAAATCTTCTGAGAATTTTCTAAAATTAACCTTTGGATGGGGAATTCCCTCAGTGGCTTTCCGGATATCTTCCGGAGTCTATACACTAAAATAGTTGGGTCCTGATTGTCTTGACCTGCCTGGGTACTTCTATAAGTGGGCATATTTCTTCTTCTTCACCTATAGATTGTGAATTCTTAACTATTTGCCATAACTCGATGCCTTCTTCTGAGTTACCTGCCTTTGTTCGGGACCTGGTCCCGATGGGATCTCTAATTTTAGTCAGTTTTAGTTTCACAATATCTCTATCTTCAGTGACCACAGGATATAGTGGGGGTGGACTAACCTGTTCACTTTCTTCATATTCTAGTAAGGGAGATGGAGGTGCTGATGCTATTACTAAGTTATTATCCTCCTTATCTAAAAACATTGCTTTTGAATCTTTGTTCTTTTGGGCTCTACGGTTTACTTCCTCCAGCCACCTGTGTGCCTGAGGAATTCCTAATCGACGTTGCTTTTTTACCCGACCTTTGGAATCATTTTTGAGCTGTTTGATAAGTTTGATAAGTGAGGATTTTTCTAATTTTCCGTAGAATTCATATTTATTAACCCATTTTGAATAAAATCTAATATTGTCGGAGCGCTGCGACTGCATATATTTTGCGGCTTCAATTAACGGCGGATTTTGGGGTCTTTTTTGTGCAATTATTACCCATTTTGTTCTACCCATTGATCGTTACGTAACTTCTCTTAATTTTTAACGTGGTACCACGGATTTTGTTATAGTCTCTTCAGAATGACTCCCTACTTATTCTGTTTCTCCTGATTTATGACAAGACAGTAATCTTTTTTGTCCCTGACTTGTAAGAAAAATACAATCTGACAAAAACAATACACATCTAGTCCCTGATCTAAAACAGAAAACAGAAAAAAGTAGATTCACCTTACCTGAGCCTACGTGATTGATCACCGATTCACGGAGACCCGTCCTTTAGTCACAGATCAGAAAGTGGCTGGCCTCTTTTGAATGACAATTCAGTCGGAGGACTTTCCGTATAAGAAGAACTGATTTGGTTTCTTCCCCGTACGGTTTCAACCACCTGACCGTCTGATCCGAGGTGAAGAGAGGGTTCCGGTCCGAAGGACCAATCTGTAAAAGGAAAAAACTTCAAAGACCAATGCACGTTAGGTTCAAGCAAGGCACCCTTTATTACTTGCAGCAAGGAGACAAAGCATGTAGGTACAGGATTTGTCTGGATCTTTGGTGATCAATATGTTATTCTTATACAGTTCTCTTCATGTCACACAGAAAATGTTACTATTCTATTGCTGACGTAGTTAGACACAGCTTTTTGTATGTTCTACAGAAAATGTTACCAGACTTATTGCTGACTTGGTCAGATTATTTGCTGTCTTGCAAAACATTTTGAGAAAAACAACCTGCCCTTGGGCTTATTTTAGCCCACCTTAAACTTTTCAATTCTTCAATTGTACAGTTCTAATACATGTGTTACATTTTGTCTAGATTCAAGGTACATTTCTAGCCTTAGTACAAGTATTGCTGACTATGGTTTATACTTTCAAGCATCTATTGTTTTCTTTATCAAAGCTTCTAGCAGCTGCATACTTTCTCATGGCATAAGCAGAAATGAAATATCTCTTTGTTAAGTTTCATGACATTAGCAGAAATGAAATGTCTCTTGTTATTTTCATGACATTAGCAGAAATGAAATGTCTCTTGTTAAGTTTCTAATAGCTGTGCAGATTCATGCAGTGTGAACAGAATACATGTATTAACCCTTTTAAACCTCAAATGCACTAAGCATGCATATTACTATTATATATTTTTCTAACATACAGCCCTCTGACATTTTCCTTTATTTCCATACTTACCCATAACAAGACACACCACATTTCCAACTCCTACTTATATCTTTAGTACTCTCTTACCTTCTCTGTAAACATACAATTATTTATTTACCCTTCATGCATTCACTTTTCCTCTTTTGTTCTTCTATAAAAGCAAAATCAGCCACAGGTGATGAAGAAAATATATGAACAAATGTGTACAGATAGCTTTTGTACAACTTTCTTTATCCTAAATATGTAACATTTTAATCTCGGTTTGAAATTTCATATATTCTGCCATACTCTGAGATTTTTCTCTGTAAGGGTTTTTCTTCTTGGAATGTTGCCAACATGGGGCTTGTTTTGTTTCAATCAGTCTACCTTGGATATTAAAGGAAATAAGTAACTAAACATGCCATTTGCTGCAGTCAGTACATAAAATGTGGGGAATTACCACAGTATTACAGGGGAGAGCTAAATGGCTGCAAAGTGGAGGGGGGACAATATACTTACATACAGGATACCTACAGAAGGCCATGCATGCACTCTGACAAAAATGTGTAACCCACAAGTGTACAGCCCCTTGCCATGTGCCCATGAGAGAGGAAAGAGCAGGAAAAGATGGGATGCCAACTGGCTCACTGACAGAACCCAAAGTAGCAGACTCTAAATCCAACTTCAGACCAGTGACAAGTGGAGCACCACAGGGTTCTTTCCTAGGTCCTCTCCTGTTTGGTATCTACTTCTCTGAAGTACAGGCTAACATAGAAGGTCTTTGGCTAACAAAGTCTGCAGATGACTGCAAACTAGGAGCCATAATCAAAACTCCTAACGATGTGGGCATCCTACAAAAGGGCCTCACTGAGACAGATGCCTGGTGTCAAAGCCATGGCCTCAAGCTCAATGCCAAAAAGTGCATTGTCATCCCTTTTGGTAAAAATTCTGTACCCATGAACTACCACATAGGCGGTAGTCTACTTAACACCGAAAGTGTGATAAGAGACCTTGGGACAAAGGTGGACAGTAGTCTCTCCTTTGATAATCACATCACCACAGTAGTCAGGAAATCCTTCTACGTGGCACACCTCATCACAAAAGGTTTCTCATCCAGGAAAAAAGAGGTCATTGTTCCCCTCTACTCATCACTCATTAGACCCATTATAGAGTACAACGGCCCTTTTGGTATGTACCTTACAAGACATTTACAACAACTGGAAAGGCCACAGAAATACCTCACAAAGAGGATTACCGGCCTCAAACAGATGCCCTACGCAGACCGTCTCAAAAAAACTCCAGCTTTACTCTGTCACATATCGCCTACTTAGAGGCAATCTCTGCCTAAAATACAAAGCTATGTCAAACCCAGAGCTGTTGGACATGCTCCACGTAAAGAAATCCCAGTCCCTCCGAGCTATATGCTCTAGGGACCTAAACCTTGTCACCACATTAAACAGAACATGCTGGAGGGATAGATTCCTGTCCCAGAGACTTCCCATACTCTTGAACAAACTACCTATCTATATCAAACAAAGCTCCTCATTAGCACTCTTCAAGAAAAATCTTGATGATTGGATGGGAGATAGGAAATTCACCCCGAGGATCACTTCTGTGGCTCTGCTTGACAGGGGCACAGGAAAATAATTTTCTTGGGTGGCAAAAGCCAGGGTACCATTTGGCTAGGCTTATATAGGCCCTAGGGCCAATAGCTTAGTACCTACCTATGAACCTATGAACCTATAAATGTTTATGACCCAGGTGAAGAAGTGTCACTGCAGGCCCTCCTCACATATGGTATTCAGATCCTGGGCCATGATAATATGGGCAAGGAACAGGCATGGCAGGGAGTGGTATGGGACAACAATGATGTGAGCAGTTATAATTGTCTTATGTAACAAGTGCAATAAAGGGTAACTGATATCACACTGCATGCCAGCAACAAGACGAATTACACTGTCATCACAGGAGATGGAGCACCAATACAGAACAGGCTCACAGAGTTAGAGGTCTTCCTTCATATCCAGGAATGCATTGGATGTCAGAGCCTGTTTTATGAAGATCGCACGTGTGTCTCAGACACATGCTAGGTTACAGTAGCTATTATATGCTCGTATATTGCATAATACAGTGCACTGCATATGTAGCAGGATTTACTCACCAAGAGGCTTGTGCATATCGGTCTAGCAGGATTCTCTAAGTTGCACATACAACACCCTGCACAATAAGGTACTCATGATCAACAACAGATCCTCCTTTACTTAAATGTTTACAGTAAATCATGGCAATGCACTAGCACATCGCATTGCAGGGAATGCATACACTTTGTATGACTGTGACTATTATACGTGTAGTTTTACTTCAACATGGGAATTTAAATTATGATTTCCGCCTTGTTTTGGAAAATGATAAATGTCAGGACAAAGTCCCATTTTCCCAGTTATAAATTTTTAAAAATTCATTGAACAAAGTAAATTCCTGTTTGTTAAACTATGTGCATTACCTGAATTCTTACTATAAGTATCAGTACGCTATCCAGTTAAATAAGCAGTGCCAGTGGCTCATGTCAACTGATCGTTTAACTCAACTGATAGTTTATTTCTGAATTGCACTTACCTTGATTGGGTCATCCTGGTCCGTCCGCCCTATGGGCTCACTCCACTCCCCTACCCTGCCCCCAATTCTCACCCACCCCTGCATACTCTGAATTTATAGGTAGCCTCCTTTACTAATACCCTCCCTTCATCCTCCCATTATCCAATAATTACATCCCTCAGCACCATCTGCACATACCCTTTCACTTCCCACCACTCCAGTCCACCTACCAGTTCAATATCAACATCCATATATCCTAAATACCTCCTCTAACTCCGCAACCTCACTCCCACTATGAAGCCACCATCAGCACCTCTTATCTCCTCACAATCACTCACTGAATCCACCCCAAATCCCCCACCCTGCCCTACAACATTACAATCATCCCCACTCACGCAAGCATATACCCCACCATATACATCCAACCCCCCATATACCATGCCCCTCCCATGTACCACTTCTATCATCTAAAAAGCAACCAAGTCTACAATTTCACTATCTAATCGTCCAATACCTAAAAACTCTCACCTGTATAACTACCCAACTACTACTAGGAGGAGACATTCACCCCAACCCTGGGCCAAGAACCCCTGCTAATAAGCCATGCTCCAATCACTATCCAACTAAGCACAAAGCCTCCAATTTACTGACACTAAATATGAATACCCGCAGTATCATGAATAAACTAGAAGATCTTCATGCTGCCATCTCCTTATATAACCCTGATATTATTCTTATCACAGAGATGTGGCTTAAACCACATATTAAAGATAATTCCATCACCCCACCTGGGTATAACATTCTCAGGGCAAACTGCTACATAAAAGAGGCGGAGGCTTAGCTCTACTTCACAGAGTCAAAATACAACTCCAACTCCTCCAAAAGGATTCCCCCAACTTCAACAATGAAGAGACTCTATTTGCAAAACTCTCCCTTAACCAACATAAGCACCTAAACCTACTGGGTATCTATATACCCCCGGGAGACAACCTAACCACCCTAGAATCCATACTTCACTGGGCCTCATACTCTCTCCCTCAAGAAACTATCGTGGTAGGTGACATAAACATTGACTGGAACTCCATCCATTCTCCCACCCCACCCACCACATTAACCTATATAACTTCACCTAACTTATAGATATCCTACACACATTGATAAGGCCACAAAAAGAGAATCTATACTTGATTGGATCCTCACAAATCAACCAAAGACTGCCCACCAATGTGGCACCCTACCAAACTCACTGAGCAACCACGGCCCCACTTTTATCCTTAGGAACAAACTTAAAATAATTAACTCTCCCGCCCTTCTACAAACCCACTCTAACAAAACGTTTCCTAGAGACCACTTCATAAGAGCCTTGCAACATTGCAACTGGCCTCCCATCAAAACCCTTTCATTAGACAAAGAAGTTGATTACTTCACTTTCATATTCCTAAATATCCTCAACCAACTAACTCCCTTAAAAATCAGGATACGTAGCAACCCCATCTCTTGGCTCCAGAAAACCACAAAAACACTACTTAGAGCCAGGGATAAAGCCTAGAAAACCTGGTGCCACACCATATTAC
>NC_056738.1:191572778-191692778 GCF_019279795.1 Protopterus annectens
TGAAAGAATATTGGTAAGTTTTAATATTTGCCTGCCAAAAACAACATCTAGCACCCACTAGTCTTTTATCATAGTTCTCCACATTGGGGCAAACTGGAACTCTCATAGGCAGTCCCAAACTGGAGTCAAGACTGCAGGTGAGTAGTGAAGAATCATTCTCTTAGGAGACTTATCTTGCATAAGAGCAGGCAAACTGTGAGATGGTTTACCACCATCCTCAGGTGGTGAGTAATCATCTTCCTCTTTTGGAGAGGGCTAGACTTAGATGACTTGCTGATATGGACACTTTGCAGGCCCCTCCACAGAGATGAATCCTTGTTTCCTCCACAAGAAAGCATCAACCAGGTCCTGGCAGGGAAGCACTTCCCCTATAATTCATGCATCCAGAATATTGTTTCCAAGTTCCTCTTTGAAAGTGGACAACCTCTGCTATGCCATGCTGTATACACATATCTGAGCTTGTAATCTTACCAATAATGTCAACATAGCCTGCATTTACAATGGCTACATCGTGGCCCACCTTGATGGAGCCTCAATGAGGTCCTTCTTAAGTCCAGGCTCAGACAAGTCTTCAAGGTTTTCCAATGTCTTGCACACTACAGAAGATTAGAGCATGGACTTATCAGATGAGCAGTTAAGGGCTATAAAAGTACATTCTCTTTGCACACTAATTTACAGCTATAGAGATATATAGATATCAGAAAACATGGCAGCAAAGTGCCATGGTCTGTCAAGTCTATGATGGACAAAAAAAAAAATCACATAAAAGTCAGCTTAGGGATGCTTAGCAAGAGACTATTAGGTGTACTGCCTGGATGCCAGGAAAAAGAAATGCAGAGCACCTCGAAAAAATCTGCTACAAAAATAAGGAACAAACACTGACTGGGGAAAGATCTACAGTTGTTCAGCAAAAAGCAAAGCAACCTCCAGACATGATTTCCAGTAACCTACAGGAAGATACAAGACAACTGCAGACAGACATGGATAATAATTAATGAAAGACTGATGGAGTATATAGACACAAACAACAAAAGGCTGGAAAAAATGGAAAAACATTTAAATAGATATTCAGATGAGGTGACAAAGCTGCAAAAATCAGAGGTTGAAAAGAGGTTGAAATGAAGAAAAGACTGTCTCAGGAAGAGATGTTTTAAAAATAACAGAATTAGAGGACAGAGCACGTAGGGAAAGCCAGATGTTACCAGCAATACCAGAGAAGCTGGAAGGAACAGACTGCATTCATTTTATGAAAGAACAGATAAGCAATTGGACTGGTATTCCACACCAGGAGCTGTCGGTTCACAGGGCGCATCCTGTGTATGTTCCAAACCTGGCAATGAGTAAGCAATCTAGACCTTCAATAGTAAAGATGCAATCCTACCAGCAGAAGGAGTTGATTCTGACATAACTCTGGCAGAAGGACAAAATACTAAAAGTGGGAGACAGCAGAGTGATTGTGGTTGGATGATTACACATTGTACACCAGGCAGAAGAGGAGTAATTTCATTCCATTATTCAGGGAATGTTGAGATGCAGGTGTGAGAGTCAAACTGCTGTACACAATATTATTCCCTGGATGGACAAAATAATTTTTTCATTACGTACATACTTAGCAGGAAATACAAATGCTTGTCCAACAAAAAGTGAGCTGTGAAACAGCTATGAAACAGGAGGAAAGTCTGCTTCTTGTTCTTCTGGTAATAAAGACCACAGAGAGACTGCACCTGTAAAATCTTTCCCACTGTTTCAATGGAAAATGTTGGAGAGAAGGAAGGCAGCATGAGAGTTGACTAGAAGAATCGACAGTATGTTGGAAATGAAGCAGATACAGGATTTGGTAGGTGGAGTTAAACCATAATAAAACCAGTAATAAAACCATTAACTTAATGTGGGATTACAATGCAATAATTATATTTGTAAAATATGACAAAACAAGAAAATCTGGAAATATTGGACTTTTTCAGAATTTGTTGGACTTGTGGGGGACTCTAAAATATATGCCCTAATTCATGTCATTGATGTTTGGAAAAATGCTTTGGGGAGGGGAAGCAAGAGGACAGAGTTAATAAGTAAAGAAAACATTTTTTCTTAGTAGTGCTATTTTTGTGGTGTATGGTTTTCTTTGCTTGCTATAAAGTTGTTTTCTCAGATATTTTTCAGTGTAATAGGGAATGTAAATAGGTGCTGCTGTTCTTTCTTTCTCCCATCTCTCTTTCTTCTTGTTCAGTTTTAAGAAATGTAAGCACTGCAATGTAAAAAAATGCCTGGTTGAAAGAGCATGACAAAATGTGCTTTTTCGCACTCTTGCATGGGGTAATGACTTGAGACCTTAGATTGATTTAGTAACAAGTTTTAAGAGAAAAAAAGCAAATGAAAAAGAATATTGATTATTATAAGGCTTTATTCTAGCAAATGAATGTAGCAATTCTGCAGCTGTTCCTCATGTCTCCATGGAAATAATCTGATAATGAAAAACTGGCTGTCTGGTTCTCATGTCTCCATGGAGACAATCTGATAAAATGAAATTGGTAAACGTTTGGTGGAGAATGATTGGCTGGGGGGGGCTGGCTAGAAGATAATGTTCTCTGAAAGAATTCAGGGGTTTTCCCAGCTGGGAGAGCTACAAAGATAAGACAAAAATAGTTAGCACTTAGTAGAAGAAAAGGCTGCACCATGCATCTTAGTATGGATAACTTTTATTTTAGGTTAACTTAAGTCTAGGAGTGTGGCTGTAACTTTGTGACATTTGTTCCTATTAGGTGGGTAAAACTTTAATGTTTGAAGATGTACATAGTTTTGTGTGTTACTATTAAATTAACAGGTTTTTGGGAGAGGTACTGGGGGTTTGTTTTTTGAGGGCTTTCAATAAAACAATAAGTTTTGTAAGATGTGACATACGCTTAAATGGATATGACAAGAAACAACTATATAAAAGTTCAACCTGCCAAACAGTATATGCATGTAACACAAAGGCTGGAACTAGACATTTAACAAAAAAGTGATGTATATAAAATGTGGGAATAATAAAGTTTTTAATACAATTATGTTTTCTGTAATATCTTTAAATATCAATGATTTCCCAGATGAATACAAAAAAGAAAGAATAGTGAACTACATCAAAAATGTACAGTGAAAATAGTTATGTTACAGGAAACACACTTGGAAAGAACTAAACATGTGAATTTGTTAAAGGAAGGTTTTTCAGGACGGTTATTCAGCAGACTATCTGGGACAAAGGAAAAGAAGAGTACTTATATTAATTGCAAGAAGAGCTACAATAGTGATAGAAGAAGATAAACAGGATAATAATGACAAATTTGTAGTGTTAAGGGGCTACTGGCAAGGGAGGAGGATTACACTGGCATCTATTTATATTCCACCTACAACTGCTATAATGGAGCTTAAGAAAATTATGGGAAAAATAATCAGTTTTCACCAAGGAATATTACTTATAGGTTGTGACTGGAATTTGATTTGCAGCAGTGAAGATGTGTCAGAGGGGCCAAGAATAGAAATTATAAGAAAGGAGGACAGCTTTTGAAGAAATTTAAGAAAATATTTGGCATGGAAGATACACATTCAGTAATAGGAGTTCAGAGTGAATTTATATATTATTTCCCAAGACATAATAAGTGGGCTAGGCTAGAAGGAACTTACATTTATAATAAGTGGGCTAGACCAGAAGGAATTTACATTTCACAGGAATAAGTGCATTTAATTGAAGGTCTTGAAATGCACCCAATAACTATTTCAGATCATACACCAATAATAACTAAAATAAAAACACAGGGTAATGAAATTAAAATGAAACACTGGCACTTTCCCACCTATCAGTTGAAAAGAGAATAATTTAAGGAATGGGTAGTGGAGATTATTCAGGAGCTATTTGAGGGGATATAAATTACTTCTGAAAATTTGGGTGTGCTCTTTCCCCTTCATTATTTATTTGCATTACATTTAGAACTACTGACAGAAAATAAGGGACTCAGAAATTCAAGGATATAATTGGCAAGGTAATCAAGAAAAGCTGGCTCTATTTCCAGATGATATAATTTTATACCTGACAAAACCAGAAAGACATTACAGTGTTGTGGAACATTTTGATACAGTTTCAAATCTTTTTGGGATACAAAATTAATGAAGATAAAATAAAGGCAACATCAGTAAATTATGTACCCACATATGAATTTGTTCAGCAATATCCATATTTATGGGGACATGACAACATGAAGTAGTTAGGGGTGTGGATTAAAAATGAATCTAGTGTGGCAGCTAAGCATATGTGGGAAGTGACTAAATAAAAGATGATACAAACACTGAGAAAATGGAAGATTTATTATATGGATAGTAAGATACAAGCAGTTAAAATGTTTTCAGTCCCATTAGTCTTATACACAACCAGAGGACAAGTTGTAGATTGCAATTAATAAAGAACTAAAGTACTTTATCTGGAAGGAAACGATGGCAAGAGTCAAGTGAGAGAAGCTGATTTTTCCAGTAGAACAGGGCAGATTGGGACTACTCTAACATGAAGGGGTATTTCAGAGCTACACAGTTAACGCTGCTATGCATAGCACAAGTAGAAAGTTATAATTCAAAGTGGAAAGGGATGATAATGAAACAGAGGGGAAGCTCAAGAAACAAGGACAGACTGGAATTTTGGATGCAGGCCTTTAAGAAGAATAACAGTAATCATACAGAATACTATATCTGTAAAGTAGCAGAAAGCATCTTAAGCCAATACGGGGATGGAGAAAGGAGATTCTGCCCATAGAGATGACTGCAATCAGGGATATAGACAACAAGCAAGAGGAGGCCAGAATTCATTGAAGAAAGCTGGCAAAGGAACCAAGGTATTGGAAGCAAATAACTAGAGAGAGAAAGATAACGGAATGGGAAGATGCCAAGAATTTATTTGGCTTTAAAGGTTAGAGATTGCCTTCCCTGTCAAAGATTGATATCAGAGTATAGGCAAACAGAAAGAAATAGGGGTGTCCTAAATGAAAGACCAGCACTGATAGAGTTTTTAGTAGAATCTGGAACAGAAGCTGCCATTACAAAAGAATAATTAGTAGAGCATATCAAATATTGCACGTTAACTATAAGAATCAATCAGAGGAGTTTAGAAAGGATTGGGAAGAGAGATTAGATAAGCAATGCACAAAGAAACAATGGCAGGTTATATTTATGTCTCCAAAATATGTAACAAAATTGAGATGATTTAGAATTTTTGCTTGGAGATGTTTACATAGATATTTTTATACCTTAAGTAGAAAAAGTTTCCTCAGGTAGACAGCAAATGTTAGTGGTGTGAAGGGGAAAAAAGAGGTAATTGGTAACCTATTTTTTGGGAGTGCGGTGCGTTGGCAGACTTTAAGGACTCCCTGTGGGATGCACTGTCAGAGATGCTGGGTGGGCAGACTTGTGTGATGAGAGAGATGATTTTTCTGAGTTATGATACAGAATCGGAATTGCATAGACATGGTATGGCCTTGCTGTGTCTAATTATGGTGGCTGCTAAAAAAGCAATTACTACAAAATTGGAATCAGAATCTAAACCAACTATATTAGAAGTAGTGAATACAATAACAGAAATAAAACTGGAACAGAGATCTTTAAAAAAGAGTAGGAGCAAACCTACACTAGAAAAACTGGGAATTGTGGGAAAGTACAGTTGTGTACACTTACCATAAATGTAGATGTTCGAGTTTATTCACTGTTGCAGTCATCACATTTGGGTTATCCCTGCCAGGATAGCCCTCAGCCGGCCCGAATACCAGAGGCTTAGTATGTCTGCATCGGTTGTTGTCACTTCAGGACTGATGTCAGATCATCAGTAATATAAAGTAAGGCAGCCGACACTATTACATCAGTTTTTCTTGCCCTGACCTGTCAGGAGCTCCCAAGTTGGAGCCAGGTTCTGGTGGAAGAACCCCACCA
Organism: Protopterus annectens; assembly: GCF_019279795.1. Classification (NCBI taxonomy): domain Eukaryota; kingdom Metazoa; phylum Chordata; order Ceratodontiformes; family Protopteridae; genus Protopterus; species Protopterus annectens. The sequence continues at coordinate 191,578,719 of NC_056738.1, forward strand.
GTAGAAAGTAAATACCAATATGTCCCTTGTAAGGAAAGAGAAGAAAAAAAAGAAAGGGGGGGATGGATGGAGGGAAACCAGGACTGTAACAGTGAATACACTTGAACATCTACATTTATGGTAAGTGTACACAACTGTACTATGTTCTTCATGTTTCACTGTTGCAGTCATCACATTTGGGTTGATTCCCAAAGCTGAGGAAATGGGTGGAGGCATTCAAGGGAACTATTGGCTGGCTAGGATGTCCTGCAAGATTGCAGAGGCAAACCTTGCCCTGGCTTTGGAGAAGAGAGGCAGGTGGTAATGTTTGCTAAAAGTGTGAACAGATGTTCAGGTGGCAGCCTCCAGGATGTCCCTGGTGGGGACTCCTCTGAGGAAAGCCACAGAGATGGAGGCTGCCCTGGTGGAGTGAGTTCTGAACCCCCTTGGGGGGAGCCTTTCCATATTGTTTGTAGCAGAAATTGATGCAGTGTGCTATACATTTGGAAATTGTTTGTTTGGAGATCGCTTTGCCTTCTGCTCTAGTAGCAAAGCTAACCAGCAATTGATCAGATTTTCTGAAGGATTTAGTCCTGTCTAGATAGAATCTGAGCTGTCTGTGCACATCTAGAGAGTGCAAGATCTTTTCCCCCTTGTTCTGGGATTAGGAAAAAAGGTAGGCAAATGAATGGACTGGTTAAGAGCCACACTGGACACTACCTTGGGCATGAAGGATGGGTTAGTCCTGAGGGATATCCTGTCAGCATGGAATATGATGAAGGGTTCCACAGTCATAAGTGTTTGCAGCTCTGAGACTCTTCTGGGTGAAGTGATGGCCAGAAGGAAGCCTGTCTTCCAGGAAAGAAATTTTAGCTCTGCAGAAGAAGCTGGTTCGAAGTGGGGCATGGTTAGCTTCTCCAACACAAAGTTGAGGTCACAAGCTGGACTTGGTGCTCTTCTGGGTGGTCTCAAGTTGTTGGCACCTCTTAGGAACTGTTTGATCAAAGGGTGTGAGAAAAGGGACTGCTCAGTGGGTAAATGAGCAGAGATAGCAGAGGCATGAATTTTAATGGAGATCACGTGCGCAATGACGTCAGCTCCGTCTGGCTACCAGCCAGTCGGAATTGAGCTCAAGGAGCTCACATCATCATTTCCGGCTGGCTGAATCAAGTTGTGAAATGGCGGGAATGGAAGCTGATACAGCAGTTGGCCGAGCCAGGATTAATAGCAGCAAGAGTTCTCCGAGCCGGGACGGGATTAATGGCAGCAACAACATGGGGAACAGAAGAGCTTGTGCAGGAAGCTGAAACGAAGAGCACAGCGGGAATGGAAGCTGATACAGAACAGTTTGCCGAGCCGGGATTAATGGCAGCAACATGGAGAACAGAAGAGCTTGTGCAGGAAGCTGAAACAGCAGTTCGCAGGGATTAATGGCAGCAACAACAGAACTACTCAGGGTAAGGAACCAGAGTGTGTGTGTGTGTGTGTGTGTGTGTGTGTGTGTGTGTGTGTGTGTGTGTGTGTGTGTGTATAACTTGGAACTTTCCATTAATTTAGTTTCTGTAGATGTTTATGCCATTCAGTGGAATGGGTGTGCAATTTGAATTCTGTCTGGTCTTTATGTGAAGTCCACTGCTTAGATTTATTGTATGTTAATGAAGTCCTCTGCTGATTTATTGTATGTGAAGTCCGCTGCTGATTTAATTTATGTGAAGTCTGGTTATGTGAAGTCCGCTGCAGATTTATTTTTTTATGTGAAGTCCGCTGCTGATTTATTTTGTTATGTGAAGTCCGCTGCCCTGAACTGCACTGAGACGAGAAGCTTGCCCTGAACTTGAGCTACACATTCTTCTGGTCTTCCAGGTGAAGAAGACAGAACTGCTGCTACTACATTTAATTTCTGTATTGGAACTTTCCATTAATTTACTTTCTGTAGATGCTTATGCCATTCAGTGGAATGGGCGCACAATTTGAATTGCGCCAGGTTTTATGTGAAGTCCGTCGCTGCTGCTGAGTTAATTTGTGAAGTCCACTGCTGATTTAATGTGTGTGTGTGTGTGTGTGTGTGTGTGTGTGTGTGTGTGTGTGTGTGGAACAGGCACACAGTTTGAATTGCAACCGTTTTTTTATGTGAAGTCTGTTGCTGCTGTGAGTTAATTTATGAAGTCCACTGCTGTTGCAATTTGTGAAGTCCACTGTTAATTTAATGTGTGTGTGTGTGCCCCAGAAAGATATGCCTGGTGGTTAGGGTTACTCAGGCTCAAACCCTGTACCTTAGGTACAAGGAGCAATAGCCTGAGTTCCCTACCCATACCACCACTTCTGACTGAAGGAGTTATATCTCTCATCTGTACAGTGTTTTATCTGGAATGTGTTTGGCTCCTTTTGGTTTGTTCCTCTTACAATTTGAATGGTGCAGTGGTATTGCTGTTCCCTCACAGGAAGATGTTCTCAGGTTTGATTCTTGGCTGAAGTACCTTCTGTGTGGAGGAGTTCTAGCTCTCAACTGTACAAATTTTCACATAATGTCTGGAATATGTTTGGCTCATATGTTTGGTCTGTTCTTACAATTTGGATGGTGCAGTGGTAGTGTTGTTGCCTCACAGCAACAGGTACTCTGGTTTGATTCTGGGTTGAAGTGTCTTCTGTGTGGAGTCAGCATGTCCTCCCTGTCTTTGTGTGGGTTTCCTCTGGGTGCTCTGGTTTCCTCCTACAATAGAAAGATATGGGGCTATAGCATTTCTCCCCTGGCCTCTGCTGAAAATGAATTTCTCCCAAGTCAGTCTTTCCCAGTAAATAAATGTTAAAACCATAAATTTTATTTTCTGGCAAATCAGTGAGAACTGAATTCACTAAATAATGATAGCCATTTAAGTTCGTCTTCCTATCTTTCAGGAAATGCATGGCAACACATTTTATTCTAGCAACTTTCTAAGATTATACAAATAATGTTTAAAATGTGTCCCCAGTTTTGGGCCTTTGTCCCTTCCAATAAACTTTGGCTTTTTCCTAATTTCTTGTTCTGCACAGTTCTTCAGGGAAAGAGAAGTTTAGTGCTGCTTATGTCAACTCTACTCATATTGTTAGTAGCACAACAGGTAGTATACTTGCTTTTGCTGCAGAAGGCTGTGGGTTCTACTCCCACAGTCTACTGATGGATTGCTGATATGTACTGTGTCATACTTTTAAAGGGGGTGGATGCTGCAGTCCTGGGAATGTCCTCCTTTGGCAGAGATACCTATTAACTACGAACCTGTTATCAGTTTGCCATCCATTCCCTATTGAAATATTACTAGCTTATCATTTTTTTAATGTAACATAGGCAATTTATCCTTCAAGGGCAACAGGCACTTTACTTGTAGACAAAACAATGAAATATAAAGTTGTTTGCTAGAAGCAACCTAATTACAGATCTCTTTAACATGTTATTTAGATGACTTTTACTTCTGCAGAGATTGTGCATATTTACTGATATTGGTGGACTGTAGAAGTTTGAGTACACTTTTTATGATGGAGGTGTTCTGAATTGGGCAGTTTTGTCATTATTGGTTCATGCATTCTGTTTCATTGCTTACTGGAAAATGTTCAAACAATAAATTTAAAATGCACTCTAACAAGTGTGCTGTATTATACAAGGAATATAATTTCATAAAGTCAGGAAGGTGTATCAAAGAACACATGTTTGTTTCGTGTGCAACAAGGGACCTATGATTTGAAAATAGCCCAAAGGTAATCTTTATCCACCACTCGCCAGAATCAGATGCATTTTCTCTGGATGTAGGTTTCAATGCTGTTTCAATGAATGTGAGTTTCAAGGGCAGAGACGTTTTAATGCTGTCTATTTTAATTGTGAGACTGCATTGCTTTATTTAGCAGATGTCTGTTAGTGTTTGTGGTATATGTAAAATAAAATCCAAATAATCATTGTAGAAGTAAAGCAGTATGCACATTAGTGTTTATGGTAAATGTGGCGAAATTGTCAGGTAATGGGACATTAAAATGGTTTCAGGGGGACTCTGGTGCCGTAATTTGGTTGTCTGTTCTTCGGTTTGCATTTAAAAGTTGGTATCCCACAATTCTATTGGAGTGGGTGGGGTTACATAATTATGTATGCATATTTTATGTTAATCAGTGTACAGATTTGTACCTATTTTTCATGGCCTTTGTCCAGATTTTTGATGTTTCCAGGTTGAGAGGTATGCCAGTGCTGGTGTGGACAGTCTGGTGCAATCAGTATTGTCCTTGGCTTGTCTTGTTTGATCTTTAGTAGAACCTTCGAGAGGAGAGGCAGAGAGGGAAAGGCATAAACCGAGAGGCTTTCCCAGGTAAAGGACAGGGCATCCACTTTCCAAGCTTGACTGTGGGGAGTTCTGGTGCAGAATTTGTTCAACTGGTAGTTCTGAGGTGAGGCAAAAAGGTTTACCTCTAGAGTCCCCCATTTGTTCCTAAAGAGGTTGAATATTTTGGGTTCTAGTTTCTATTCGTGTGGATCCATGAGATTTCTGCTTAGGTCATCTGCCAGTGAATTTAGTTTGCCTGGCAGGAATTGAGCTTGTAGGTGCACTTGGTAGCTCAAGGCTGTGTTCCACAGAGCCATGGCTAGTCTGCAGAGAGGGTAGGGGTGGGTTCCCCCCGGCTTGTTTATGTACCACAAAACTGTGGTGTTGTCTCTGTCTTTATCAATAGTTGTCTTGGAAGAATAAGGTCTTTGAAGGCTGTCAGAGCATTCTGTACAGCTAGCATTTATTTTTGATTGATATGCAGGGGCATCTGTTTTGGGTTCCATTTGCCCTGAATAAACTGCCCTGCCATGTGAGCCCCCCATGCATAGTCTGATGCGTCTGTTGTTAGGGTTTAGGTGGCAGGCGGTAGAGTGAAAGGGAGTCCCTTGTGGTAACAGGCCTCTGCCCACCAAATAACCTCTGTCCTTAGGCAAGGAATCATAGGAATCTCATTGTTTCCAGGTCCTGAGAATGTTGACAACATAGACTTTTTAGATACCATTGGAGTTTCCTCATATGCAGTCTTGCATATGAAATTAGCAGAATGCAAGAGGCCATGAACCCCAGAGCTTGCAGTATTTTCCTTGCAGATAGCTGGGTTTTTGTGGCCAATAGTTTGAAGTAGGTTGTCAAATAAACTTGTTTCTCCGGAATGAGGAATACCATCTGGGAAGTTGTGTTCAAGCTTGCTCCCAGGAATACAATCTGTTGGCAGGGAACTAGGTGTGATTTCTTTTCGTTGATGGTGTACCCCAGTGAAGTTAGAAGTTTCTTTACAAATGCCAAGTGTTGTTTTTTACCTGAATCAGACAATCGTCCAAGTTATGGTAAATTTGAATATTTCTCTGCCTGCAAAATGCAATGGCTGGAGCTAGACACTTTATGAACACCCTGGGCGCAGTAGATAAGCCAAAGGTAAGTGCAGAGAACTAAAAGTGCATGGAGCCAGCCCTGAAAATGTAGGTATTGTCTGCAGGATTCTCTTATTGGGATGTGCGGGTAAGCTTCCTTTAACTCTAGGGTTGTCAGCCAGGCATCCTTGGCTAGCATAGGAAGAAGCTGTTGAAGAGTTAGCATTTTGAATTTTGGAACCATCAGAAAGGTGTTGAAAATAGAGAGGTCCAGGATAGGACACAAGGAGTTTTCTTTTCTGAGTACCAGGAAAGGCCTTGAATAAAAACCTTGTCCCCCTTTGTTCTGCTGGAACAGGTTGAATAGCCCTGATACTGAGAAGAGAGCTGTTGGGCCTCTACCCATTGATTTGGAAGGAGGTCTGGCCAACCACTTGGGGTTGGTAGTGTGTGGAAGAGGAATCTATATCCTCGGAAAACTATGTTCAAAATCCATTTGTCCTGGGTAATGAGTTCCCAGTTTTTTGCATGCAGGGTGAGCTTTCCTCCTAAGGGAGCAAGTAGTTGAGCAGGGCTTGGAAGGGTTAAGTCATTGTGCCAATTTTCCATAGGGGGGTGGCTTACTACTCCCTGCTCTGGAAATGGGTGCCCCCCCCCCCACTGCTTAGATCTGTGCATAGCCTGAGACTGAAGTCTTGGTGGTCTGCTGTTCCTGTGTTTGGACTGAGAAGGCCTGGAAGGGACTGTAAAGGATCCATTCTTTTAAGGCCAATGCCTACTGAATGTGGGAGGCTGTACTTGTAAGAAATCTAACACTTTGCATAGATTTAGCTTTCTCCTCCATCCTTTTGAGGACGACTTCTGCTTTGTTGCAAAAAAGGTGGTCTTGGTTTAAGGGTGCATCCAGTAAATTAGTTTTAACGTGATCTGGCAAGTTTTGTTCCTTAAGCCAAGCATGCCTTCTAAGTACAGACCCAGTGACAGCAGCCCTGCAAGATGCTTCTAAAGTATCAAAACTGCATTGCAAAGTATGTTTACCAACTTGTTCAGCAGAATGCATTAAATCTTGCAAGTCTTTGTGCTCAGCACAGTCAGGAATCAACATAATTTTCTGTTTAAGTAGTCCTATAATATGCTGTCGATACCTTAATATATGAAACTGGCAATTTAAAGCCCTAATGGTCAAAGTAGCAGAAGTGTATACTTTCTTACCCCATCTGTCTAAGGCTCTAGAATCTCTATCAGAAGGGGTAGGGTTTTTGGCAGTAGTAGCCTTAACGTCTTTTGGTCCTTGGGAAATGGTCTCTGGATCCGCAGTAGGATTCTTGAAGAGGAACTTGTGAGAGTCAGGTACTCTGTAGTACCTGTCAGGTTTCCTGGGAGCTGAAGGCAAAGTATCTGGGGTAAGGCTAGATTCCAAGAAAACATCATCTACAATACCCAGAGCAGGAGGGATAGCTAGAGGCCTGTGCTGAGGCAGGAGTAAGAATTTCCTAAGTCTCTTTTTGGCCTCAGAATAGTCCTGGCTTTCCCACCGGAAATGCTCCTTAAGGGAATGCAAGGTTTCACCAAAAGAAAAATCTTCTGGAGGGGAAACAGACGGAATGGAATCCTCTGCATCAGAATCCTCATAAGTAGATAAGGGCAAATCCTGGTAATCAGAAGGTGCAGAGATATCAGATTCCTGATCAGAAGAATCAGAAAGAAAATCAGTTCTAGGTCTCTTAGAGGGGGAAGGCTGGCTTCCCCTAATTAAGGTAATAAGGTCTTCAGACATTCTAAGCATTTGATTTTGAGGCATATGGGCCTGAGTATGCGGTTTGGTCATTGGTTTTCTAGGCAAAGTGCGAGTTTTGGGCTTGAGGAATTCGGTACATCTAGTTGGAAACGATGCAGTTGGTTTAGTATGAAAGTCTGTAGGCCTGAATACACCCACCCTCAGAAGCCGGTGCCTGCACAGCAGCTCCGGACCCATCTAAGGTAGAGACATCCGCAGGTTCCATAGTCGAAGAAGCATCTCGTGGCATACCGGACACTGAATGGGTCTCAGTAGAGGCCTGAAAATCTGCAGTAGCGGGTATCAGGGGCTGCAAAAGTGCCTCAATGAGTACCGGTGGACTGGTGACTAGCTTAACAGAAGCATCGTCGGCAGTTTTGGGCCTATGTGGTCTGTCTCTGTCTTTATCCTTACGTTTTTTCGGAAGATTGGTAGTCGGATGGCTTAACAAAGCCATTTTGGAGTACGGACATTTGGAAAGAAATTTACTGTCCTCTGGCACCTTGCAAAATCTATCCAGCCTTTTTGGGGCAGGAGGTTGTGAGTCAGGTGCCTTGGATGCTGACAGGAAGGCATCCAAAAAGTAGGCAACAAAGGGGGTATTAGCAGAAGGGGATGGGAAGTCAATCTGTAAGAGATAATAGTACCTCTTCTGCACCTCTGAGATGTAAGAGGAGTCCCATTTAAAGAAGTCTCTCATCCTAGAAATGATTTCTCCAAAAGAGATGTCCCCATCAGGGGAGTCAGTACCATTGGACTATACTTCAGGGGAAGCATAACCCAAAACAGAAGCTATTTGGGTGGAATAGGCAAGAGGAAATTCCTGTTCAAAAGGCTCCTCCTCCAAAGAAGAACTCCTTGGAACAGAAGTGGGAGAAACTGGGGCAAGAGAAAAGTACAGTTGTGTACACTTACCATAAATGTAGATGTTCGAGTGTACTCACTGTTGCAGTCATCACATTTGGGTTATCTGCTTGCAGTAGCCCTCAGTTGGCCTGATTAACAAAGTCTTGGGTCCTGCGTCGGTTGCTGTCCCTTCTTCCATGACGTCAGGTAGTCAAGGGTATAAAACATGCACCTGACGCCATTACATCAGTTTCTCTTGCCCCAGATGTCAGGTGCCCTTTAATGGGAAGCCATTAAATCTATAAATATACAAGGTTATAACTCCAACAAAAAAGCAAAGACACTTTTGAGCATAGTATTGTAGGGTAGTGGTATAGCCAAAAGAAGAAAGGGGCTGGAGGGAGGGTAACCAGGACTGCAACAGTGAATACACTCTAACATCTATATTTATTGTAAGTGTACACAACTGTACTATGTTCTTCGTGTTTCACTGTTGCAGTCATCACATTTGGGTAGATTCCCAAAGCTAAGGATGGGAGGAGGAATTTAGACAGCATTAGGACCAGCTATAAGGCCCTGCAAGACTGCAGTGGCAAAGCCAGCTCTGGATTTAGAGAAAATTGGCAGATGGTAATGCTTGGTGAAAGTATGTACTGAACTCCAGGTAGCAGATTCTAGGATGTCCCTGTTAGGGACGCCTCTGAGAAAGGCTATAGAGGTAGATGCAGCCCTGGTGGAGTGGGGTCTGATCCGCTGTGGGATAGGTTTTCCATGGTGCTTGTAGTAGAAATGAATGCAATGGCCTATCCATTTGGAAATGGTTTGCTTTGAAATAGCCTTCCCCTCTGCCCCTGCAGCAAATGCCACCAGCAGTTGGTCAGATTTCCTTTGAGGTTTAGTCCTGTCCAAGTAGAATCTAAGTTGTCTGTGCACGTCTAAGGAGTGCATTATCCATTTCTCTTTGTTCTGTGGGTTAGGAAAGAAGGTTGGCAAATGAATGGACTGATTAAGGGCCACACTAGATACCAACTTGGGCATGAAGGAGGGATTGGTCCTGGGACATCCTGTCCGCATGAAAGATGATGAAAGGCTCCACTGCCATGAGGGACTGTAATTCAGATATCCTTCTTGCTGAAGTGATTGCTAAAAGGAAAGCTGTTTTGCAAGAGAGGAATTTTAAATCTGCACTGGTAGCTGGCTCTAAAGGAGGAAGGGTGAGCTTTTCCAATACGAAGTTAAGGTCCCAGGCTGGAGTTGGGGGTCTCCTGGGTGGTCGTAAATTTTTGGCCCCTCTGGGGAACTGCTTAAGCAGTGGGTGAGAGAAGAGGGAATGTTCTGTGTTATAATGAGCTGAAATGGCTGAGGAGTGAATTTTGATGGAGGAGAAAGACAGGCCCTTGTGTAGCATCTCAGTTAAGTATTGTAAATTCTGAGGTAAATTGGGCACTGCTGTGCTCATCCCTTGAGATTGGTTCCAGACACAGAGTCTCTTCCATTTTTCAGCATAAGATTTTGTAGTACAAGGCCTCCTTGCCTCTAAAATGATATCCATCACTGGTTTACTGAGGGATGGTAAAAGAGATTAGGTAATTAGCCAGGCTGCTAGGTTCAGTGTATGAAGCTGAGGGTGCAGAATCTGGTTCTCCAGTTGAGACAATAGGGTAGGGGTATGAGGCAGATGCCATGGGGCCAACAGAGACATACTGCACAAGAGGGGGTACCAGTGTTGGTGTGGCCAGTCTGGTGCAATCAAAATCGTCCTTGATTTGTCTTGTCTGATCTTTAGTAGTACTTTGGAGAGCAGAGGCAGAGGAGGAAAGGCATAAACTGACAGTTTTTTCCAGCTGAAGAACAGAGCATCCACTTTCCAAGCTTGTTTGTGGGGAGTCATTGTGCAAAATTTGTCCAATTGATAGTTCTGGGGGAGGCAAACAAGTCTATATCTGGGCTTCCCCATTTGCTTGTCAACATGTTGAAAATCCTTGGTTCCAGCTTCCACTCGTGTGGGTCCATGAGGTTTCTGCTTAGTTTGTCTGCCAGTGTATTCAGTTTTCCTGGCAGGAATTGAGCTTGTAGATGCACATGGTAGCACAGGGCTGTGTTCCACAATGCCATGGCTAGCCTACATAGGGGGTAAGAATGTGTACTCCCCCCTGCTTGTTTATGTACCACATAACAGTGGTATTGTCCGTCTTTACCAATAATTGTCCTGGAAGGCTGTCAGAGCATGCTGTACAGCTAACATTTCTTTTTGATTGATATGCAAGTGCATTTGACTTGGGTCCATTTGCCCTGAATGCACTTCCCCTGCCAGGTGAGCCCCCCATGCATAATCTGATGCATCTGTTGTTAGGGTTTGGGCGGCAGGGGGTAGTGTGAATGGTAGTCTCTTGTTTTGGTGGCAGGCCTCTACCCACCAAAGAAACTCTGGGCGTAGGTATGATAGGAATCATTGCTTCTAGATCCTGAGAATGTTGACACCATAGGCTTTTTAGATACCATTGCAGTTTCCTCATATGCAGTCTTGCATATGGAATCAGAAGAATGCAGGAGGCCATGAACCCCAAGACTTGTAGTATTTACCTTGCAGATAGTAGGGTTTTTGTGGCCACTTGTTTGAAGTAGGTTGTCAAATGAATTTGTTTCTCTGGCATGAGAAAAGCCATCTGGAAAGTTGTATTCAAGCTTGCTCCCAGGAATATGATTTATTGACAGGGTACCAGGTGTGATTTATTTTCGTTTATGGTGTACCCCAGACAAGTTAGCACCCTTTGTACAAAGGACAGATGATTCAAAAGTATGTCTTGGCTTTCTGCCTGAATTAAACAATCATCCAGGTATGAGTATATTTGAATAGTTCTTTGCCTGCAAAATGCGATGACTGGGGCTAGACACTTTGTGAATACCCTGGGCGCAGTAGATAAGCCAAACAGCAGTGCAGAAAACTGGTAGTAATTGTAGCCTGCTTTGAAGCATAGGTATCTTCTGCAAGATTCCCTGATTGGGATGTGCAGGTATGCTTCCTTTAATTCGAGTGTTACCATCCAGGCATCTTTTCCTAGCATATGGAGCAACTGGTGAATTGTCAGCATCTTGAATTTTGGAATCACCAAAAAGGTGTTTAGAGTAGACAAGTCCAGAATAGGACGCCATGAATTGTCTTTTCTGGGTACCAGGAAAAGTTTTGAGTAGAAACCTTGTCCTTTTTCCTCTTCTGGTACAGTCTGAATAGCCTTTATGTTTAAAAGAGAGAGTATTTGCGTTTGAGCCTCTGCCCACTGATTTGGGGGTAGATATGGGCAAACTTTTGGCGTTGGTAATGTGTGGAAGTGAAATCTGTATCCTTAGGACACTATATTTAAAACCCATTTGTCCTGGGTAATGAGTTCCCAGTTTTTGGCCTGCAGACCAGTCTTTCCCCCTAAATGAGCATTCAGTTAAGAAGTGCTTGGAGATTTTAAAATCAAGTCAATGAGACAGTTTTCCATAGGGGGGAGTCTTACGGCTCCCAGGTTTGGAAGTGGAAGCCCCCCTGCTTAGTCTTGTGCGTACCCTGGGACTGAAACCTGGGATTTCTGTTGTGTCTGGGTTTGGATTGAGAAGGTTTGGAAGGAGCCGGAAAGGACCAATTCTTAGAGGGCCAATGCCTACTAAATCTTGGAGGCTGAACTTGTACAAAATCTGTAACAGTTTGCATAGCTTTAGCTTTATCTTCCATCCTTTGAAGAACTTCCATAGCTTTGATGCCAAACAGGCAGTCCTGATTTAAGGTAGCATCCAACAGTTTAGCTTTAACATGATCAGGCAAAGATTGCTCCTTAATGCCAAGCATGCCTTCTGAGTACAGACCCAGTGACTGCAGCCCTGCAAGAGGCCTCTAAAGAATCAAACCCATATTGCAAAGTATGTTTTCCAACCTGTTCAGCAGAATGCGTTAAATCCTGTAATTCCTTATTTTCAGCACAGTCAGGAATCAACATCATTTTCTATTTAAGCAATCTAATAACATGTTGTTGATACTTTAACATATGAAACTGACAGTTTAAGGCCCTAATAGCCAAGGTTGCAGAAGTGTAAACCTTCTTACCCCATATATCCAGTGCCCAGGAGTCTCTATCAAAAGGGGTACGGTTTTTGGCAGTAGAGGCCTTAATGCCCTTGGGTCGCTGTGAAATAGTCTCTGGATCCGCAATAGGATTTTTAAAAAGGAACTTGTAAGAATCAGGAACCCTGTATTATCTGTCAGGTTTTCTGGGAGAAGGAGGCAAAGAATCAGGGGCCGAACTAGATTCCAAAAAGGCATTATCAACAATGTCTAGTACAGGAGGTATAGCTAAAGGCCTATGCTGAGGCAAGAATAAGAAATCCATAAGCCTCTTTTTCGAATCAGAAAAATCCTGGCTTTCCCAGTGGAAATGCTCCCTTAGAGTGTGCAAGTTTTACCCAAAAGAAAATCCTTTGGAGGGGAAGCAGAGGGAATAGAGTTCTCTGCATCAGAATCCTCATAAGTACATAAGGGTAAATCCAGATCATCAGAAGAATCAGAAAAATCAGAATCCTGGTCAGAAGATTCATAAACAATTTCAGTCCTAGGTCTCTTAGAAGAGGGAGGTTGGCTTCCCCTGACTAAAGTTATAAGATCTTCAGCCATTCTTATTATTTGTTTTTAGGCATAGAGGCCTGAGCATGCGACCTGGGCATCAGTTTCTACGCATGGTTTGAGATTTAGGCCTTAAAGAATGAGGAAGCATCAGTTTAATATGCAAGTCCATAGGCCTGAATACACCCTCAGAAGCCAGTGCCTGCACAGCGGCTCCGGACCCAACCAAGGTAGAGACATCCACAAGTTCCACAGTTGAAGCATCTCGCAGCATACTCCGAATGGGTTTCAGTAGAGGCCTGCGAATCAGAAGTAGTGGGCATCAGGGGCTGCAAAGCGCCTCACTGAGTACCAGCAAACTGGCGACTGGCTTAGGAGAAGCGTCGTCGGCAGCTTTGGACCTAGGTGGCCTGTTTCTGTCTTTATCCTTGCGTTTTTTTGGAATTCTGGTAGTCGGACGTCTTACCGACATTTCTGGAAAATTGAACCGAGAACCGAAATATTTAAAGGCAAAAATATACCGACGACGGATAGTGCATTGATTAAATAAAGCACAAAACCAACAGCAAGGTACGCTGTGGTCAGGGCCTAGGCAAAGAATACAGTACAAATTAAAATCTTTGTGAGGTATTTGCTTTCCACAAGAAATGTAATTATTAACTTTTACTGACATCGGTAAGGAGCAAGAAAAAGTTTCCCCAATGGGGTACTTAGCTTTAGTTGAAGACTTCGGTTCTGAAACTTGAAAATGAAAATTTCAGGAGTCGGCCGACTGGCACTTGCAAACTGGTTCTGCTTCGGGCACTGCACGGCAAAAAAGACTGATGTAATGGTGTCAGCTGCATGTTTTATACCCCTGACGACCTGATGTCATGGAAGAAGGGACAGCAACTGACACAAGACCCAAGACTTTGTTAATCAGGCCAACTGAGGGCTACTGCAAGCAGATAACTCAAATGTGATGACTGCAACAGTTAAACACGAAGAATATCGAAAGTATTTAGTTACAAAAATAGCCCGAAGATGAATTGTTCGGGCATTGAACAAGGCACGAAACTGACAGCAAGGGACGTTGTGGTCTGGGCCTAGACAGGTGATGCAGTAAGAATGAAAGTCTCTATGAGGTATTTGCTTTCCACAGGCAAGACAATTGTTAAATTTTTCTGACATTGGTTAGAGCAAGAAAAAAAAATCCCCAATGGGGTACTTATCTTTTTTTGAAAACTTTGGGTCTGAAACGAAAATTTCAGGAGTCGGCCGACCGGCACTTGTGAACTGCTTCTGCTTCGGGAACCACACGGCAAGACAGACTGATGTAATGGTGTCGGCTGCATATTTTATACCACTGACGTCATGGAAGAAGCAACAGCATCCTACAAAGAAATCCAAAGACTCTGGTATTCAGGCCTGCTGAGGGCTACCTGCAGGCAGATAACCCAAATGTGATGACTGCAACAACTCTTGTAATTCTAGATTCTGCACAAGCAGGAAAGAAGACATTTTTTCTTTGAGGAGTTCCAAGGTATGTTGCTGAAAATTTTGCATATGAAACTAACAATTTAGTGCCCTGATAGCAAGAGTAGCTGAGGTGTATACTCTTTTACCCCATCTGTCTAGTGCTCGGGAATCCCTATCTGAGGTGGAGGGATTCTTAGCAGAGGTTGCTTTAATTCCTTTAGGCCCTTGAGAAATAACCTCAGGGTCAGCAGTAGGATTTTTAGAAAGAAATGTATGTGAGTCAGGGACTCTGTACTACCTGTCTAGTTTTCTGGTTGCAAGATGGAGGGTGCCAGGAGTCAAGCTGGATTCCAGGAAAACATCCTCCACAACATCCAGGACTGGAGGGATGGCCAAGGGTCTGTGCTGTGGAAGATCTAATAATTCCCTGAGTCTCTTTTTAGACTGAGGGTAGTCCTGACTCTCCCACTGGAAATGTTCCCTTAAGGTATGAAATGTTTCCCCAAAGGAAAACTCCTCTGGGAGAGAGGCTGAATGATGGAATCCTTTGCATCATAATCCTCATAAGTAGAGAGGGGTTGCAAGTCTTCATATTCAGATGCATTAGAATCATCAGACTCTTGTTCAGACAAAACTACAGGGGATAGATCTCTTTTCCTTTTGGAAGGGGTAACTTGGCTTTCCCTGATCAGCATGATAAGGTCTTCCACCATTTTAAGCATTTGGGACTGAGGCAAGGAAGCAGGTGCCTGAGATTGGGTCATCGGTTTCTTGGGTGTGGTTCGTACCCTGGGCCTAAGAAACTCGGTCGTTTTTGAAAGAACGGTAGTTGTGAAAAAAGACGTCAGTTTGTGTCGAGAATCAGAAGTGCGAAGGACTTCTTCGGAAGCTGGTTCCTGCTCAGCGGCTCTGGACCCATCCAAGGTAGAGACGACCGCAGGATCCTTAGTCGATGAAGAGTGTTGCGGCATACCAGACCTCCAAAAGGGTCTCGGTAGTGGCCTGCGAATCCACAGAAGCGGGTATCAGGGGCTGCAAAAGCACCTCACTGAGGACCGGAGAACTGACGACTAGCTTAACGGGAGCATCGTTGGTAGGTTTGGACCTGTGCAGTCTGTCTCTGTTTTTATCTTTACATTTTTTCATAAGATCTGCTGTCAGATGGCTTACCGAAGCTATATCAGAGTTTGAAGACTGTAAGAGAAAAAAATCTAGGTACAATGAGGGCCCGATGATGGATAGTTCTGGAGTTGAACAAAGCACAGAAGCGACAGCAGGGGACGTCATGGTCTGGACCTAAACAAGTGACGCAGTAAGAATGAAAGTCTCGGTGTGGTATTTGCTTTCCACGGGCGAGACAATTGTTAACCTTTTCTGACATCAGTTAGTGCAAGAAAAAAGGATCTCCAGCGGTGTACTTAGCTTTAGAAGACGTCAGCTTCAATTCGGTAGACAAAACTCAGGTAGCGGCCGACCAGCATTCATGCGAACTGCTTCTGCTTCGGGCTCCATGACAAGAATGTAATGCTGTTGGCTGCCTTACTTTATACTACTGATGACCTGGCATCAGTCCCGAAGCAACAGCAACCGATGCAGAAATACTAAGCCTCTGGTATTTGGGCTGGCCGAGGGCTACCCTGGCAGGAATAATCCAAATGTGATGACTGCAACAGTGAAACACGAAGAACATCAATAAATACAGAGGATGAATGAGGCTTAAAAGAATGCAGGACCTAAATGATCTATGTAATGTTTGACTGAAAATGATTGGGTAGAGTATAAGTGATGTACAATGTTTGCAACTGGGAGTGTGTCAGTATGGTTTGTGATGTAAAATGCTTCTAACTAGGATTGTGTCAGTGTGGTTTGTTTTTATTTATATAAATGGATGATTGTCTATGTCATAAGTGATGGTTTAATAAAGATGTTTCTTGTCAAAAAAAGGACAGGAACTGAATAATTTTATGTAATGTTGCCTAGGTTATGTGATATATACCAATATATGTGAAGTATAATGTTTGTAAACATGAACTTGTTAATACAGTTTGTTTTTATATAAATGTAAATTTGCCTATGTCACAAGTGATAATTCAATAACGGTATTAAAAAAACAAAGCAAGGGCAATACAGAGCAAGATGGAACAGTAGACTCACTCCCTTTATTCAACTCAAAAATGATGACCTTTGGGTCTTCTGACTCCATATAGGACCCTTAGAGGGAGAGTGTCCAATGTTCTCCACCGCCACCAGTCACATGCATGGGTACAGTCTTTCATAAGGGGGAGCATACAACTGGGTTGTGGGGCATTTTTTGAGGTTAAAAGGACCCCACATCTGCATGCATACCTGCCAAAGGCAGCACAGCAGGGAAGACAGGCATATTTCATACCTAGTTAGTTCTTGCGTCATGCGTATTCAATCAGGATGCAGTCCTGCATTCATAACACACTCATTCACAACATATCAAATATTTAATCAATATGCCAGCTCTGTGACACAGAGGGATAAAACACGGACTGTGATTCAGACAATCCAAAGTCAACAACCAAGCTGCACTGACAGCTAATGTGGGAGAGTGGAAGTAAGCAGGCAATGCTATCTCATAGGGTCATAGGTGATTACTAGGCTAAGGACTCTAGGGTAGACATTTTTAAGCCTACCCATGCTTCCCCAATATACAAGACAGAGTTTGATAGTATAGGGTTGTTATATGGGGTAGGTGTAGCCTTGGGCATGGGTATCTCTATTAGAGACAAGGTACCAGACCAGCGGTAAATTTCCGATTCTCCATCCACTGGTCCAAGTTACACTTGAATTGGGTTAAGGAAGAACTCTACCTGACATAGATAGGAAGCCTGTTCCAGACAAGAGGTAGTCCCTGCAACATACCTTTCACTCCAGCATGTTCTATGTAGGTTGTAGGTAATGTTTGGGTCTCTAGATCAGGTAATTCTGATGCTATTTGTTTGCAACAGGTCCATCAAAGCAGCATCAAATAATGCTTTATAGGCCAAGCATAGATCACCTCCAGCAGCCTGAAGGATACAGAGTAGTACATGTACAGGGTTTTGAGGTGGTTCACATAGGATATGTAGTTTAGAAGGCTTAAACTTTGTATTCTTTTTGTGACCCCAGTTGCTGCATATGCCTGGACAGGTACATACCGAAGATGGCACCATACTTAGTTACTGGGATGATGAGGAATAAATACAGAAGAAGAATGAATTCCTTGGACCTAGATGACATACCCTGCTTATAAGTCTCTGAATGGATAAGTGCAGACAGAAAGGAAAAACAGGTTCTCCTTTTTGCACGTATGTGCATATGTGAGCCCAGGGTGGAATTAGGGCCAAAAATAGAAAATTTCTCCTAATGGCTGACTGGATGAAAGAATCAGTGCTACCAACTGTAGGGAAGAGCAGATGGTTGCAGGTGTGGGGGAGAGGGGACAGGAGGAAAATAAAAATAAGCTGATTGATGCCTAGGTCTTCAGAAATGAGCTTTGGAGACGGCCAATCCAACCCCCCCCCCAACCATATCCATCCAGTCTTCCAGGGTCTGGAAGAAGCCCCAAAAGGGGGTATTTCAATCCTGTTTCCCTGACCCATAACTGTGCAGCTTAGACCTGTCCATTGGAATCACACTGATTGATCTCCGGTTTCAACTAACTAACTGGCTGAGGGGAGCTTGGAGGTACTGACACACCCAGACACCCCCTGGCACATGCCTCTTCCTCCACAGAGATGAAAGATTTGAGTCCCTGCTGAATGCAGATGATCTCAATACTCACAAGAAAGAGCAGAAAGATCATTTATAAAAGGACTTATCTCTCAGAAGGCTAGACCTACCCTCAGAGCTTTGGTCCTTGTTGTCAGGCTCTTCCCTATGCCTGGGGACTGCAAGGGATCTTTAAAACAGTCACTATGCAGGGAGGTCTTAAGTTCCACTATGCTTCTTACCAGAAGGTAGGCCAGAATCTTTTTTCTGTGTTATGGATGAGGGGCAGGACTGAATTTCTGGCACTCACAGAAATGTATAATGGTAAGCTTCTCCCGAAAACAATACAGGAAATGTCAGTGATGATCTTTGGTGGTAAAATAATGGTCACACAGGGAGTGTAGATTTATAAATTATGTACAAGCAGGAACTTTAGTGATGACAGCTGAGATAGTGATATGAAATATGTGGCTGGCAAGCCTGGGGTAACCCTGCTTACATATCTAGCATGGGACATCACCACCAAGTGACCTTCCTTAGTATAGGATCTTATTGTAAGTTGATGAATTTCAATAAATGGAAAATATGAACCCAATCAGAGCCCTACCAAGAAATGTTCTTATTCCTACATCTTTCTCCACAATTGACCACTGTTAATACATCACCATTTAATTCAAAAACAAGGTTGCAGTCAATGGGTTGGTGATTCACTGGCAAAGGATGGAAAGTAGTAGTGTAAAGAGATTGTCACTGATACATATTTTACACCTCATGGAATTATGAGAAAAATCAGCTGAAGACACAATGCACTTACAGAGTATTGTATGTGAAGAATTCTCGTTTACCATCCACCTGGCTATGGGGGCACTGTTGTAGAAGACTTCCTTATTAATAAACTGGTACTGAATTGGCTGTTACTGAAAGATTTCACCACCTGAGACAATAATGAACAGTCACTCCACCAATTAGACTTTCTCCAGTTAATTTGTACAAAGCAAATTACAGAACAATCTGCAAGCCAACTCAGCAGCTCAGTATCAGTAATGGAATAAAAGTATAATATTTTTTTCTGGTATGTTTTACTACCGGAATACACTGTAAAATTTCAGACACATAAGGCCTCACAACTACAAAGTTTTATGTTAAGCTATATTCTTCTTTCACTGTCAAGTCTTTTATTCAAGTCTCTGGGAAGCATGGAAAATCTTTATTCATGAATCAGAAGCATGGAAAGCCCTGAACAAGAAACAAGCTTTTCATCAAAAAGGGAAGAAATAAACTTTTATATCAGTTCTGCTGGAATATTTTCAGTAGCACATATAGTGGCCTGTGTGGTCATACTTTTTTTTCCATGTTTTTGCCATCTGTCTGCATTATT
The DNA here is from genome assembly GCF_019279795.1 of Protopterus annectens. Lineage (NCBI taxonomy): Eukaryota > Metazoa > Chordata > Ceratodontiformes > Protopteridae > Protopterus > Protopterus annectens. The sequence continues at coordinate 191,597,827 of NC_056738.1, forward strand.
TAACTTATTCTGAGACCTTAGTCTTGTAGCTTCAAATGCAAATGTGGGAGACTTGTGAATTACTCCAAGATATGAGTACTGTTTATACACTGTAGAGCAGCTCTATCTCCCTAAGTAGAATTACTCATAAAAGTTAACGGTTTGTATTTTGATCTTGATCTGGGACCTCAGTCTTGTATTTTCACTTGCAGATGTGGGAGAATTATGAATTACAGCAAGATGCATGCCTCATTTAGTCATTTATTACTGCATTTTTCCATAAGCAGTGTTATTAGTAAATCTTTGCCTAGTCAGGTGCCTTAGACTATAGTTTCAATTGCAATAATGGCAGTATTGCATGTTTTGCATATAATGTCCTTGGAGGCAAAAATCTCACACACAGTAAACTCAGACATCAAAATTGTCAGCAGTACTTCTTCATAAGGTGAGGCTGTTAAGATTAACTTGCATACACTTTAAAGATCTCCAAAATACAACATAGATACACAGCACAGTCAGCAAGTTAAGCCTGCCACCTCACATAGCACAAGGACTCGCAAAGCCATAGATGCTGAGTCCATAAGGCTGACTTTCCACCCAACCAAATATTCAAGTTATAGGTGACTCCATTGTAAGACATACAGATATACTTCTTATCTGGATGAGCAAGGAAAGACCGAAAGTTATTATCTTGTCCGGTACAAGGATTCATCAGATCACACACACACACTCACACACACACACACACACACACATACACACACAAATGCTTGAGCAACAAGCACCAATATATCACAGTACATGTGGGTTTCAGTGACTTCAGATGTACCCCCCTGGCCTATATAGAAAGAGAAACATGATGGAGCACTCAAAAATGTGTGTCCCAGTCAGGTATGGGTTTAGCATTCGACAGAATTCTACCTTTTCCGAGGATGATGCCACAATATCAGCAAAAATAACTGACTTCAATTGAAAAAATAATTGACTTCAATGGCTGGCTAAGTTACTGCTGCCATTCAAAATGGGTTGAATATCTGTCATCCAGGGAGGGTATGATCAATAGACCATGCTGCTTCACCAGGGCATCTCTCTCCCCTGGAGGGTTGATTCCTGATAACCCATAGTTCCTATTTTAAGCACTGTCAACCTGATACAGCTGCCACCATAATGGAGCAAGCAAAGGAAAATATGAAGACGTTACTGCTCAATGCTAGAAGTGTAAACAAGAAGCACCACTCTCTACAAGCCTCCTCACCCTGGGGGAAATAGACTTCTGTGTAGTGACGAGACATGGTTTAACACAGAAGAATGCACTCTGGCTGTGCAGGGCTATAATGTCTTCTACACATATAAACAAGGCACTATGGGAGGGGAAAACGTAGAGGTGTCTCAGTCTTTATCAAGAAGAGACTTTCATCAAGGCTGGTAAAGCACCTCTATGCACTAGAGTTTCTTCATGCCCAAATACCCACCGGAAAGGTCCCATACCATATACTAACTAGCTATACAACTCTCTCACTGACTCAAGAAAGCCACAAAGTCTTTCTACAGGAAATAAAATCACTAAGTATTAAACTCAATTATATTTTCTTAAATGATGTAAACTATACACTAGGAAATCTATACCACACCACTACAGCACATGAACAATGGTTTCTCTACTTTGTCAATTCAAATGGCACAGGAGCAATTAGTCAGAGTACCCAATAGGGGGAGCATCATCTTGGACTTTGTCCTTATTAATATACTGGCATCTTGCACCACCCTTGCATATCTTCATTACTATTTGATCTGACCATAAAGCCATCTCTTCTGAAATATAATTTAAACCAAAACTAAGTCCTACAAAATATATTGGAAAGCTTCAAATCCCCCACCAAACCCAGTTAAATCCACTGAATATGCAGAAATGTGTACCACCACACTACATCAGCATGTAAACAGCTGCATAGATGGAGCTGTACCTTGTAGGAGTAAGAGTAGGACAAACCTCAAAAACAAAACCCCCTGCTGGAACCATAACATCAGCAAGCTTTACAATAATAGGAAGTGAATTTTGACCAAAAGAAGAGAGAGTAATTCTCAGAATGACAGAGCCCTCATCACTGAAATAAACAAAATTCATGAGCATAACAAAATCCACCAAAGCCAAGTCTGGGGATAAAATATCCACCAAAGCTAAAGGCAATCAAAAGTCCTTTTCAAGTTATGCGTGCGTTCTCAGGAACTCAATGCAGCAATTTGCAGAGTTGATTGTGAATAATGTTAACATGCTGAAACTGAAGACATAGCTAACCTTCTGGCTGATAAACTCAGATTAAGTTTTAGCCCTCTTTCCTCTCTGTCTATCCCACAAGATATACCAGAAACAGACTCGTTTCCAGCCATCACAAAAGACAAAGTCCCAGAGCACTATCAAAAGCTAAAAATATTGCATTGAAGGGTTCTGACAATACTCCTGGATTAATCTTAAATACCATGATGCTTGATTTAGCCCCATATCTCTAGTAACACTGCTCAACCTCAGCCTCTGTACAGGTTTTGTACCAAGTGAATGTTGGACAGCTACAGTCCTGCCCTGCATAAGGGAGGACTTTCTACAGACCCAACTATATACAGACCCATACGTTTCATCAGCCTCATATGCAAAACCATACAAAGACTTATCATGGAACTAATCAGTAAGGACAAAGGGAACATCCAAACTGTAGATCAATGTGTGTGTGTGTGTGTGTGTATATATATATATATATATATATATATATATACATATATCTTTAAGAAACTATTAAGAGATTGCACAAATGTATAAATACTGAGCATGTGCAAGCTAGACTGCCATTTTGTAGTAAGCCATCGAGATATAAGCATGTATGCATGTAAGGTCTGTTTGTCTGGCCTCATCCACCAAAGCAGGTCCTGCTTGCAAGAGTTGGTTATTCGAATCTTTAATCCAGGGATGTCAGTTTGGGAACCAATGACACAGAAGGAGCCATTGCAGAATTCACATATGTAGCTTTGCTAGAGGCATTATTGGAATTGACACAGCCATACAACCCAGAGCTTGGAGAACTTGTCTTGCAGGGACTGATGTTTGAGAAAGAATCACGCGGATTTGAAGCCTCAATCGGTGGAGTCTGTGAAAAGGGAGTGATACCAGACAGGACTGAGTATTGAACACTGCCCCAATGAACTCTACTTGTTGCGTAGGGATAAAATTTGATTTCTCCCAATGTATCGTTATTCCCAACAATTTTGCCAAAGAGAGAGAGAGAGAGTATGTTGTAGGGCAGTTATCAGAAGATGCTTGGTGGGGGCGGTAAGGAGGCCAGTCGTATAGATATGGAAACAGTGAGCTATTACCACTGCCATGCATTTCATGAACACTCTGGGGGATGTAGAGAGACCAAACGGCAGGGCTATGAATTGGTAATGACTGGCTCCTAGCCGGAAGTGAAGCAGACTCCTGGAGCATTTGTCCATCTTGATGTGGTAATAAGCATCCCAGAGATCTATAGAGCACATCCAATTGCCTTCTCTTAAAAAGGGAAGGATGGACTGAACTGTGACCATCTGGAATTTGGTTTCGGTGACAGACTTGCTTAAGCTGCTGAGATCCAAAATGGGTCTCCAGTCCCCTGTCTTTTTTGGCACCAAAAAGAATCTTGAGTAAAATCTGAATCCAAGCTGGTCTGGTGGGACTGGTTGGATGACTCTTTTTTGAGACAGCTTTATAATCTCTGAAGCTGCTGCTTCCCTTTGACTGGGTGGAACGTCGGAAAGTTTTCTTGGAAATTTTGGCTGACAAGAACGGGGAATGTGTAACCTCTGGTGATAATATTCTGCACCCAACAGTAGGTTGTGATAGAGTGCCAGGCAGCTTGTTGCAGAGAGAAATGACCCCCGACTGCTTCCAGAGGTAAGCAATCGGGCTGCCCCTCAGGAGCGCTGATAAGGCTGTCCAGAGAAAGAGCCCCTGGAGCCTTGGTTGTGAGGACCCCCTATGCCTCTATAGGGGCATCTTTCAGAATTGTTACCCCCTCTGCCTCTGGGAGCATCATCACCACGTGTGGCACAGAAAGGACCCTGAAATTTCCTATGCTACATTTTCCCACTCCTCTGATTCCTGGAGAAGGTACGCTGAGGGTTGGAAAACCATAGGCCTATGGCAGACAGGGCTTTTCCATCTTGCTCGCACCTGGCTAGCATGTCCTTCACTTTGGAGCCAAAGAGGGATATAGTTTCGATGGCAGCATTCAGACAGGAAGACTTGAAGGGATCCATGAGGTCACAGATGCGCACCCAGGCATGATGTCTCATAACAATGCCTGAACCTGCTGCTCTAGCTGCCCCTTCAGTCACATGTAAGAGCAACCTCATGGATGAGTTGGATATTGATTCCAGAGTTGCTATCTCTGAGGCCACTTTGTCCCTTACCTCATCAGGCAACTGTCCTGCGAGTGTCCCAGAATGTTCGCAGATAAAGTCCCTCTGAGCCTCATTCATAGACCATATAGCAAAGGTCCCTGATGCAGAAACATGCTTCTCAAGTCTGTCCACTGCCCAGGCCTCCCTGTTGGGTGGGTGGACAGCAGGACTTTCCTCAGACAAGTCCTTTTTCATGGCCACCACCATAGCATCAACTGGTAACCCTTTGGATCAGTGTTTATTCTCAACAGGTGGGGACAGAATTTTGTCTGGTCTCTGGGGGATCGACTCAATGGAATCAGGGTTCTTTCACATGCTCTGCATGACGAGCTGGACAAGTTCATCAGCAGGCGGGGTCACCCAAGAGGTAGATGGTTGGGCACGAAAAGCCCGCAGGAACACAGACTCCTCAGACGAAGGGTTGGAGGGCTTCCAGTCACCTCTCTGTTTTAACATTTCCAGGATGTCTTTGAAGGAGACATCATCAGGAGGTGACCGTGTGGATCCTTCACCATCATCGTAATCAGTGTCTTCCATTAAGGACTCTTCAGCAGAGTCCACGTGCTTCCTCTTGCACATCTTCTTTCGAGGGGGTACCCTGAACAGGGGAGTCCTGCAGCTTCTCTGCCCAGTATCCCGGGGCAATGGTCTGTGACAGCTGCAGCTCAGGGGATGAAAACTGGGATTCCGACATCATAGGAGTGCTACCAGAAGCAAGAGCCCTCTCCATCACATGAAAGGCAGGCCTGCCCGAAGAGGGATGGGAGCTCGGAACCGAGAAAGACAACCTCAGGACTGGGGTCACACCCTGCTCTGACATACCCGACCCCACGGGTGCAGCCTCAAGCAAGACTGGCACGGACACAGCCATCGGCATTGAGGAGGGAACCGAGGAGAAAGTCGGCACTGTACGCCAGGCCAACGTACCTGTCCCCCAATCCCCAGATTGAGGAAGGGCCGGTTTGGTGGGAACCAAAGACCAAAGGGACAAACTCAGAGCCGAAGTGAGGTGCACCATAGGTGCAGAGGTGGTGGATTCCAAGAAGGATGTCAGAACAGAAGGTTTTGGAACCTGATGGTCGAAGGAGGAGTGTAAGATGGAGTCCATGGAAAAGGCAACCCAAGTCCAGCAGGTGGATGGCTTTTAGAAAGTGATGGAATCTCCCTGGATAACAACAGGTGGTCCACAAGACGGATCATGTTGTTTTCTGAAAGGCTCCTGGTGGATCTATTGGATACTCCAGACTGATAGGCAGGGCATTCCAGAAATGGGCTATAAGCTTGGCCCAGAAACGGGTCTACAGAGGGTGAGTATTGGGTTCATGGTGCAAGGTCTGCTGGCAACCTAGTCTCTAGTTTCAAGACCGGAAGCAAACAGGTCAGATCCAGTGAGGTCGGTACAACACTTGGTGCTGAAGTGGCACTCTGAACCGAAATGGTCGGTTCCAAAATGGAAACTGAAGTCAAAGGTGTGCCCTAAGCCGAAGTAGCTACAGATGCCAAAGTCAAAATAGGCTAGAGGCAGAGTCTGTGCCAATACAGGCATTGGTATCGAAGGTTTTGAGAGGGTTGGAGCCAAGGAAGGTGGAGCCGAAGAGGCAGATTTATGCTCAGATGATAACTTGGGGACCTTAGATTTCCCAGGTTTGCTCTGATCACCAGATGGTAAAGAAGGAATTGAATGGGATCTCTCTTTGCCCTTAGAAGGAAGGGTTGAGACTTCCATCGCAAAAATGGCCTCTGAGAAGGGAGACTTGAGTAACCCCTTCAGAATGAGTTTATTTTTGCACTCATTAAGAGTGCGTTGGCTGAAACATTGACAAATATCACATGGAGGCTGCACCAAAAGGAGGGCCACTTCCAAATAGTATACACAGTCAGCATGCAAGTCACTGTTAGGTAACTTGCCCTTACAAGAAGTACAATGCTTAAAGCCAGACGTACCTTTCTTATCCGACATTTTAATATAAAGGACACCGCAACTAACTGTATAATCCAACAATAATGAAGTCACTCAGTTCAAAAATCAAAAAAAATCACACGAAAAATACCAATATTACAACACACTGTATATGAGAAGAAAGGGAAACACCTGAATAGAGATAAAAAGCTAACAGGTTAAGCAAGAGAAAGCAATACCAGCTATGGTATTGAAGAAATACCACAAGGGTAAGGAAAAAGGCCATACCAACAATGGTACTTAAGTTTACCAATAGTAACAACAGGTAGAGTGGAGAATATATGGTTAGATCGAAGAAAAAACACTAGAAATACTAAAGGTTTAGTAAAATATTAAGATATCCAAAAAGTTTTACACAAATATCAAAAAAGATTTTACTTGGCTGAGAGCTCGGCTAAAATGTGACTTTAAGGCTATGCAGCAAACAAGATCCGAGGTAACAGGGAGAAGGGCATTCTGGGTAGAGACTTAGCTCAAGAGTTTTTTTGGATGGCGCGAGCTTGGTAATAGGCAGACTCGGTTCTGGGGGCTTGGAACCAAACCCATCAGTGATGAATGGAAAGAAGATTAACAACATCAGATCATAAATTTAGAGAAATGTGTAACCCCCAGATGAATGTTACGATGGAAAGGCACTTATTTTATACAAGGGATCAAAAGCCTGGTGAAACTTTTGCAGTATATATAACTGACCTGAGAAACAAGGCTAAAACGTGCAGATTTGATGATTTAAGGGATGATAAGAAAAAAGTAACAGCCAAGCGTGAGCAGGTACAAACCCTTTTATGCCAGGTCAAATAAAGCAGGATCCAAACTTGTAAAAAGAAATATTTAATCCACAAACAACTGACAGAGAGATAAGCGCTTTCGCAGTAATGCTTCTTCAGATCTATGACAAACACTAAAACTGCTTTCACCATATATACTGTTCCCAATCAGTGGCAAGCAATTAGTAAAACATTCCAAAGAATTTTAAAGAGACAAGAACTGTTGCAATAAAAATACATGGAATAAAATGCAAAGAATCAAATGTATATAACATTCAAAAAGCATATGTAAAAATCTTATATAAAAAAGCATGTTTTAGGAACATCTGTAAAAACAAATATAGACAAAATAAAAACAAGTGTGCTCTTAAGATACATTAAAACAGTTGGTTCACTTAATATTCCTTCTCTGCCTTAATTTGGGTCTAATTGAGGCCCTTTCATTCAGGCCACATCCTTTATCCGCTTTTAGTAATATGATCAATTCTGTTTCTTTGCCCTCTGTATAGACTTTAATATCCCCACCTCTTGGATTAGGAGTAATCACCTCCAGTACCTTAAATAAAAATACATGATGTGTATTGTTCATCATAACATGTTTGGCCAAAGCGTTATGTATTGTGCCCTTTCTCATATGGTAAACATGTTCCCTCATTCGATCCCTCAGTGGGCGGTTAGTCTTCCCAACGTAGAATGAGGAACATGTTTGACAGACAGCTAGATAAATAACATGTTGTGTCATACAGTTAGCCTCTGCAGATATATAAAAACTTTTCTGTAGGTCTGGATGGAAGAAATGGGGAGTACTATCTACATAGGAGCAAAAATTGCAATGTCCGCAGGGCTTAGTACATCCTTCCTTCCTATCTCTAAAACTAGGTGTGGGGTAACATAACTTCCTTTTTAAATTGTTTTTATTCTTATACAAAAACCCTGGTTGTTCACCAACTATCAGTTTAAGGTCATCATCCACATGTAGGATTTCCCAATGTTTTCTAATAATTTCTCTGATTTCTAAATGGTCTGACGAAAAATATGTAATAAATTTAACATATTGTGATCGTTCAATGTGACTATTTGGGACTGTTATAGATTCATGCGGTCCAAAATAAGGTTCACCCTTAGTATGTCTTAGTTCATGTATATCATTCAGGTGTGTGTTTATCTCTCTAATGCCATAACCCCTAGTAGATAACCTGTCTTTAAGGCCATTTAGTTCAGTTTCAAAGCCATCATCTAGAGGATTCAGCCTTGATGCTCTGATTGCTTGGCCTCTCATGATATTTCTGAAAACATGGGGTGGGTGCATACTAGATCTAAGCAGTAAAGTATTGCTGTGGCAGCTCTTCCGAAATACACCTGTATTTATAAGATTGTTATGAAGTCTTTCAATATACATGTCTAAAAAGTCAATCCTATACAGTGAATGTTTCATGGTAAATTTGAGACAAGTTGTCAAATTATTCATGATGGTAAGCATACTATGAAGTTGGTCTAGTGAGCCCTTCCACAAAACAAATAAATCATCAACAAAGCGTCGATAGAAAATGACATGCTGTTTAAACATCTCTTCACAAAATAGTATGTGCTCCTCCCAGTAGGCCAGGAACATGTTGGAGTAGCTATTGGCACATGGTGTGCCCATAGCTACGCCATCCCTCTGTTTGTAAATGCTGTCATGGAACATAAAAAGATTATTTTCCAGGACTAACTCTAGGAAATGTACAATTAGATCGATGGTTACAGAAGGGTAATCACTATGTTCTTTTAAGTAATCTGCAACATATGTCAAGCCCAACTCATTCGGTATTACCGTGAAAAGGGACTGTATATCAATCGTGACAAAAATGTAGTCCAGTGTAATCATTAAATCTTTGGTACAATCATATAAGTCAATTAAAAACTGTTTGGAGTCCCTTAAAACTACCTTGTTGTTGTTTAAAACAGATCTAAGATGCTTCTCAATATATACAGACAGATGCTCTGTCACCCAACCTCGACCTGAAACTATTGGTCTCATAGGAGGATTATCCGAGTCCTTGTGTATTTTTGGGAGACCGTGTATGACTGGTATAGTCGAGAAGGGATAGTGAGATATCCATATAGATCTTTATCTATTAATTGACCCATGTAAATATCTTTTATAGTATCTTGTACATATTTAATAGTATGCTCTATGTAATGAACTGAGACTTGCTCATAAAATACATCATTTAACATAGATACCATCCTATCAGTATAGTCAGATGAATCCATGACAACTATTTTGCCACCCTTGTCAGCGGGTCTGATAATGATGTTCGGATCATCCTGTAACTTCTTGAGACTTTTTCTTTCACTATATGTGAGATTGTCTCTCCTATAGCGTGATTTATTATCTGTTCTGTTATCATAATAACTATGTAGTTCTTCCTCAGTGAGTTTTAGGTAGGCTTCAACTAATGGATGATTACTGGGTATAAATTCGCTCAAATTCTTAAACTTAAACTCTAAATTACTATTGGTAGAATCTTTGTATATAAGTTTTAGCATAACATTCCTACAGAATAGCCTGAGGTCCATAACAGTATCAGTCAACTGACTCTGACATCTAGGGATGAAACTTAGACCTTTATTCAATAGTAGGATTTCATCTTTGGTTAAAATAGTGTTGGAAATATTGTGGACTAGCATTTGCCTGTCCACATTTTCCTCAGGGTCTTCTGAGGTGTGTATTCTTCCGAAAATTTCCTCTTCTGTCTTCCTCTGCTCATTGAACGGGAACGATACATGTTCTTCTCCGTTCTCACTGGCAGGGGAAAAGACAACTGAGGGTGTTCATTAGAGTCAGAGCCTAATTGCGGGGTAGTTGTTTTCGGTCTAACTACAGACTCACTATTATGCTGTGATTGCATAGATTTATTTTGTAATTGGTTAGTTTTACCCTTAACAACCCGTACCTCCGGGTAAAGATTAGCATTTGTATTTACAGCAGTATGCACTAGATGTTTAACATCTGTGGAATCATTGCTATGATCAGTAGTTGGAATACTGTCATGTCCATTAGAAATGTCAACATGTCTCTCACTAGTGCATTCAGGTTGACAAGCTCTATCAGTCTCCATTACAATGGCAACAAGATGTAGCAGAGGCTTCGACGTCCGTCCATCCTCCTAATAAGGAGTCTAGGAGCATGGACCAGTACGGGAAGCGCACCCTCAGTTCAGCAGCCTTTACCTTAAGGTCCCTGAACTATTTGACGCACTTCACTAGATTTCAGAGGGATCTGATCAAGGAGCTGTCAGATACCCTCTTGGGTAACCTACCTGAGCAGCTGGCCCAGACGGTTGTCTCTCAGTTGGCTACTCTGTCATCAATATCAAACTCGTCCATGAGGCTCATTTCATATGCAGCCGAGGGGGCGAGTAGAGCGGCGGGTACGGGTGTTGCTCTACGGAGGCAAGCCTGGCTCCGCCTGTGTCATTTTGCGGAAGCCTTTAAGTCTTCCTTTGCCGACGCTCCCTTTGATGGGTCCTCTTTGTTTGGACCCAAGGTAAAGGACACATTGACCCGCTGTGAGCAAGAAGGTAAGACTTTGACTGCCGTAGGGGCATGATTTTCCACTCCCTTTCAGCCTTACCCCAAGGATAAAAGAGGAGGGAAAATGTGGTTCCGTAAATCTCAGACGTCTTATCCCTCGCAGCAGGACGATCCCCCTTCTAGAGGCAGAGGAGGGGGAAATTTTTCTGGAAGACGCCGTCCCAGAGGTGGCAGAGGCCCCCGCAACACTGGAGACCGTGAGTCCTTTCGTGGCTCTTCAGCCTTCCACAATCCCTGAAGGATTGCCCGACTGTGCAGCTCTGGAGCCAGTCGGGGGTCGTTTTTCGAGGCACCTAAAAGCCTGGGAAGGTATCACTCAGGACCGATGGGTGCTTCGAATCATCGCCGGAGGTTACGCCATCCCCTTTTCACACCCCCCTCCGCCGTCCAGGAGAATCCCGGACCCGCCACCCAGTCAACGGGAAATCGCAGCCTTAGAAATCTCAAAGCTGCTTCAAAAAGGAGTCATCCAACCGGTCCCTGCAGACCAGATCGGATTAGGGACTTACTCAAGATTCTTTTTGGTGCCAAAAAAGACCGGGGACTTGAGGCCCATTTTGGATCTCAGCAACCTCAATCGATCAGTCAAGAAGTCCAAGTTCCGAATGGTCACCTTACAATCCATTCTCCCACTGCTGGAGAAAGGTGTTTGGATGTGCTCCATAGATCTCAAGGACGCCTATTATCACATCCTGATAGATCAGGCGTCCAGGAGACATTTGCACTTCAGCCTGGGAGTCAGTCATTTTCAGTTCTGCGCACTGCCCTTTGGTCTCACCACAGCCCCCAGGGTGTTCACCAAATGTTTGGCGGTCGTGACTGCTCACCTGAGGAGTCTAGGATTCCAGGTGTTTCCGTATCTGGATGACTGGCTCCTAACTGCCACCTCCAGGCGTCTACTATTGCAGAACCTAGCAGCCACCATACCACTAGGCACTTCCCTTGGGATCACCTTCAATTGGCTAAAGTCTGTGTTGCTGCCATCTCAGCGCATAAGGTTCATCTAGAGATAGACTCAAACCAAATGCGGGTCTATCTTCCTACAGAAAGGATACAGACTATACAGGCTCAAGTCCGAGCCTTGCTTCTCAGATCCAAAGCCCCAGCCAGGATGGTCCTGCAGCTATTAGGCTCCATGTCGGCCACTGTTCTCCTAGTCCCCTTAGCAAGATTGCATATGAGAATTCTCCAGTGGCTCCTATCGACCCAGTGGTCCTTTCAGGATCTCCCTCTCAGTCACCACATACGGATCACGGAAACCTGCAAACGGGACCTTCGCTGGTGGCTATGGCCACATTGACGACGGACGCCTCCCAGACGGGGGGGGGGCATTACCTGGGCAGGTCAGTCCAAGGCAATTGGCATTCCGACGAGAGTCTCCTTCACATCAACATTCTAGAAATGAGGGCGGTGCTTCTATCTCTACAAGCCCTCCACGATTACCTCCCTCAGGGCGTAATTGCCATTCAGTCCGACAACATGTCAGTAGTCTGGTATCTGAACAAGCAGGGAGGGACCAGATCCTACCCCCTTTGCAGAGAGGCCATGAGAGTTTGGGAATGGGCAGTGGCGACCAGACGTTTTCTGGTAGCGACTCATATCCCTGGGAGATCCAACGTGATAGCCGACAGACTAAGCAGAACTATTCTCTCTCCTCACGAGTGGTCTCTGAACGATGCAGTGGCAACTCAGATCTTCAGCAGATGGGGAACTCCTTATTGCGACCTTTTCGCAACCCCGCTAAACGCGAAGTGCAGAAAATTCTTCTCTCTCACTCCAGCTCCGGGGGAGATTCCCATGGACGCCTTAGCCCACCCTTGGCCCACCGGCTTGCTATACGCCTTCCCTCCGGTTCCCCTCCTTCCCAGAGTGATCCAAAAGGCGACTCACTTAGGGAGCAAAATAATTTTAGTTGCCCCTTACTGGCCTCGTCAGGTATGGTTTCCCTATCTTCGGAAATATGCACTGGACAGTCCATGGTTCCTGGATCAGATCCCGGAAATAGAAGTTATGTACTTACCATAACGTTCCATGTGGAGTGTTCATCTCGCCTTTGTTCTTACACATGGGTTCGGAGCCGATCCTCGGCTCCGTGCCGGCCTCTTGCAAGCTCTGCATCGAGAAGAAGCTCGAGACAATCTAATACCCACAATCCCCCTCTGCCTTTACCTCAGATCTAGTTTGCAAGCAAACCAATCTACATAACAGTACATTCATGCCATACATCTATACATACATAACAGACACATATAAGTATATGTGTATACCAACTATGTACAGAGAATAAAGACAGTAGTAAAAATGCTTCTGGCCAGGCATCAAAGAACGTTCCTCCTAAGGGTGGGAGGGTGGGCCTGTAAGAACAAAGAGATGAACACTCCACATGGAACGTTATGGTAAGTACATAACTTCTATATGTGATAGTGTTCAATCTCGCCGCTTGTTCTTACACATGGGTAGCGTCCTAGCTCCTAAATCCTGAGGAACTCACGGGAGGACGTTCTTGAGCACAGTGGAACCAAAGGTAGCTCTGTCCCTAGAAACCTTATCTACTTTATAATGAGAAATAAATGTATGTGGCTTAGACCAGGTAGCAGCCGCACAAATAGCATCCAGAGGTAGGCGAGCTGCATGAGCCAAAGACGTAGATATTGATCTTGTGGAATGTCCCTTGGGTTTGTTTAGAAGGGGTTGATTTGCAGAATCGTATACATAGATTATACAATCAGATAACCACTTTGAAAGAGTTCTTTTGGTAACTGCAAGTCCTTTCCTGCTATCAGCAAAAGCCACAAAGAGTTGATCTGTTTTCCTGTGATCTTTTGTTCTATCCAAATAAAACCTTAGCTGTCTGTGAACATCCAATTTGTGCAACATATACTCCATTTTGTTGGAGTGGTTTTTGAAGAAAGTGGGCAATTCAATGGACTGATTAATGTTGTTAATAGAACACACTTTAGGGAGGAAGGATGAATTGGTACGAAGAGAAACTCTGTCAGAGTGAAAGATTAGATAAGGGTGCTCGATGGAGAGAGCCTGAAGTTCAGACACTCGTCTAGCAGAAGTAATGGCTACCAGAAAGAGAGTTTTCCAGGACAAAAATTTTAATGGGCAAGAAGAGGCAGGTTCAAAGGGGCAACATTAATTTAGATAGTAACAAGTTTAGACTCCAAGGTGACGTAGGAGATCTGACCGGAGGTCTAATATGAAAAACTCCTTTTAAGAAGGCTTTACAAAGTCTGTGAGCCATGATAGGAGCTCCACACTCTTCCACATGGAAATTCGAAATGGCAGCCAATTGAACTCTTAGAGTAGCAGGAGAAGCACCCTGTTGAAATAAGTCTGTCAAGAACTCTAAAATCTTATTCAAAGGAGCTGTAAAGGGATCAACGTGGTGTGTATTCGCCCAGAATACAAACCGCTTCCATTTGCTAGTATATGTTTTAGTAGTGGAAGCCTTATGCGAAGCCACTAATATATCCTGAACTGCTGGTGACAAGAGATCAGACCTGGCTAAGTTGGGAATTGGAGCAGCCAAGCTGCTAGATGGAGTGACAGGAGCGCGGGATGGGGAACCCCTGACGAGTGAGTCAACAGATCCGGCTCTGGGTCCAGAATCCAGGGTCCCCGAATGCAGTGAGTTTTCAGGGAGGAAACCAAATTTGACGAGGAAAGAATGGAGAAATGAGAATTATCATCCTGTGAAGGTTCGTGGCTTTCTGGAGAAATTTCGTATCAGAGGAAATGGAGGAAAAGCGTACAGGAGTCCCGGGGCCAATCAGAACCAGTGCGTCCCTGGGGACTTCCCTGGAGGGTAATAGGGCAAAGTAGCTCCTGCATTTGGCGTTCATTGGAGACGCAAACAGGTCGCAGGAAGGCTGGCCCCATGTGCGAAAAATCCTTTTCGCCACTGACTGTTTCAGAGACCACTCGTGTGGTAGCAGAATTGCTCTGCTCAGCTTGTCGGCTATGACGTTGGATGACCCCGGGATGTGCGTTGCTATTAGAAAGCGACCCGTGGACTCTGCCCACTGCCAAATTCTCATGGCCTCTCTGCATAGTTGATAGGACCTGGTTCCCCCTTGTTTGTTTATGTACCAGACTACCGACATGTTGTCCGTCTGAACTGCAATAGTCCCTAGAGGAAGAAGGGGAGCAAAGTGTTGCAACGCTAGAAACACTGCCCTCAACTCTAGTACATTGATGTGCAGGTTGTACTCCAAATTGGTCCATTCGCCTTGGACTGTCTGTCCCTGAAAGATGCCCCCCCACCCTATCAGGGAAGCGTCCGTGGTCACCGTAACTGTAGGCGTGGGTAGCACAAACGGCCTCCCTGGGAAAGGTTGCACGCTTGGAGCCACCAGTTTAGGTCTGTTTTGCAAGTCTTTGTTATGAGAATCTCGTGTGTTAGAGGTAGCTGTTGAAATGACCATTGAGCAAACAGTAGCCATTGTAGAACTCTCATGTGCAGCCTTCCCAGGGAATTGCAATAAGGGAGGCTGACATGAGGCCCAACACCTTCAGAACTAGTTTTGCAGGAGATTTCCTTGACAAGAGCAGAAGACGTATGTGAGTCTGCAGCGATACTATCCTTTCTGTGGGAAGCCTCAGAATTAATTGCCGTGTGTTTAACTCTGCTCCTATGAACAAGATATTTTGTGATGGCTGAAGTAAGGATTTTCCGAAATTTACGGAGATCCCTAGGTGAACACACAGTTGAAGAACATAGTCTCTGGCCTGCAGTAGTTGACGCCGGGTAGTGGCTGAAAGGAACCAGTCGTCCAGATACGGAAACACCTGGAATCCCTGACGTCTCAAGTGAGACGCTACCACTGCCATGCATTTGGTGAAGACCCTGGGGGCTGAGGTCAGACCAAAGGGCAGGGCTCGAAATTGAAAGTGACTGGCTCCCAGCCGGAAGCGCAAATGATCTCTGGATGCCCTGGCCATTTTGATGTGGTAGTATGCATCCTCTAGATCTATTGAGCACATCCACTCGTCCTTCTGTAGAAATGGAAGGATCGACTGAAGCGTGACCATTCGGAACTTTTCTTTCTTGACGAAAGTATTGAGGTAACTCAGGTCTAGAATGGGCCTCCAGTCCCCTGTTTTCTTTGGAACTAAAAAGAACCTTGAGTAAGTCCCGAATCCTTGCTGGTCCGCTGGGACTGGCTGGATGACTTTTGTCTAACAACTTTGAAATTTCTAAAGCTGCTGGCTCTCGCAGATGGGGCGGTACATCTGGGAGTCTTTTCTTTGGAATGGGATAAGATAGAAAGGGTATGGTGTAACCTCTGGTAACTACGCTTTTACCCAATTGTCTGTAGTTATATCTTGCCAGGCCTGAGGGGACCCCCGACTGCCTCCAGAGCAGGACAGTCGGGCCTCCTCTCAGGAGTGCTGGAAAGGTTTACCAGGGAGTGTATCCCTGTCACCTTGATGTTGCGGACCCCTCTGCCGCCAGGGCGGCGTCTTCCACCTCTGCCCCTCCTCTGCCTCTAGAGGGGGCATCACCCTGTGTGCCCGGGAAAGACCCTTGATTTTGTTTCCGAAACCACATTTTCCCACCGCGTTGCCCTTTGGGGTACGGTCTGGTTGGGGTGGAAAAACGGACTCCGACAGCAGACAGAGTCTTTCCCTCTTGTTCACACCGGGTAAGGGTCTCCTTTACCTTGGGGCCAAAAAGAGTGGCACCGTCAAATGGGGCGTTGTAAAGGAAGACTTGAAGGCTTCCGCAAAGGAGCATAGGCGCATCCAGGATTGTCTCGAAGAGCAATCGCTGAAGCTGCTGCCCTACTCAAACCTTCGCCGCGTGGAAATCAGCCTCATGGACGAGTTAACAATCGACGTTAGGGTATTAAGTTGCGCTGTCACTTTCTCTGAGACAGCTGCATCTGTAGAACCCTGGAGGGTATCTCCCAACTCTTTGACTAGATCCCTCTGCAGACGTGTAAAATGGGTCAAATAGTTCAGGGACCGCATGGAAAAAGCCGCTGAACTAAAAATGCGCTTCCCATATCTATCCATCATCCTAGAATCTTTATTAGGCGGATGGACAGACGAAGAAGACTCCGACATCTCCTTTTTCGTGGCTGCAGCCACCACCATAGCGTCTACTGGAACTCCTTTAGTAAGGTAGGACTTATCCTGGGGTGCCGTGATGTACTTGTTCGGTTTCCTAGGAACAGGTTCCACTGTGTCAGGAGCCTCCCACGCCCTTCGAGCAATAAGTTCCATTAGTTCGTCGAAGGGCGGAGTGACCCAGGAGGAGGAAGGGCGAGCACCAAATGCCTTCAGCAGAACTGACTCATCCTCAGAAGGGGGAAGGGACTGCCAGTCACCTCTCTGCTTCAGGATCTCCAAAATGTCTGAAAAAGAGACATCTTCTGAAGGTGACTTAGGGGACCCTTCTGACTCATCTAAGTCAGTATCAGATGTTATGGATTCTTGCGGAGAATCCAAGTGTCTCCTCTTACACAGTCTCTTCCTAGGGACTTCCTCGTGGGGAGCATCCGAAGAAGCCTCGGAGGAAGAGGGGGCACCCTCCAGGGGTGGCTGAGACACTGGTGCCCGACACTTGGATGTGGCCGTGGGTGCAGATGAAGACAAAGGCCCTTTATGGGGAGGAGAAACTGCTTCCACTGATGTGGTTGTCTGGGTAGACAACACCTTCCTCATCAGGTCGAACGCCCCGGTCCTGCATCAAGAATCCCGGCTCGAAGAAATGGGAAGAATCCCGACACGGGCACGAAGGCATCGACCCGAGGACGGAGCCGAATCGATCCGTGCGAGGCCCGAGGGAAGAGTCGGAACCGACACGTCGGTTCGACTCTCGGCCCCGGAACCAAGAACAGACCGTCGGCTCCGAGACTCCGGTACCAGGTCCGACGGAGTCGAGGTGAGGGGAACAGACCGAGAAAAGGACGGTTCTGGACCCGAGGGCTCCACAATCAGCAGATCAGCCTCTTCCGGCTCCAAGACTGAATCGGTCTCGGAGGAGGAATGGATGGAGATACAGGAAGGCCTTCAAGTTTCGACACCAGCTGGGTGGAAACCGAAATAAGTTTAGAGAGGGCCGAATGCTCCAGCAGCTTCTGCACCACACGATCCACATCGACATCCGAAAGTTTAGAGGAGGAACGGGTCGAAGGAACCGAAGACGGAGCCGACCTCAATATGGCCGAAGGAGGAAGCTCCATCACCGGTTCCAAGACTCGAGGCTCAGGAACCGACACCAGTTGAACACTCGGCCCCAAAGTCTGTGGAACCGGTGATCTAACTTTTGAAGAAGAGCTCGGAGCCGATGACTTGGGCTCCCATGTCTTCGATTCCTTAGAGGACTTCGATGCCTGGTCAGAAGCATCCAAAGCCTCTTGGAAAGCTGGTTTCAACAGACCCCTGTCCATTAGTTTCCTGCGCCTATCTGTCATGACCCTCCCACTGAAAGAGTGACAAATGGAGCAATCCTCTTGTAAGTGGAGAGGGCCAAGGCAGTAGACACAGGAACTATGGTTGTCAGTGACCGACATTTTTTGGCCACACTGACAACGCTTGAAACCAGACTTTGCCTTCTCAGACATTGTAGTAATATAAGAAGCAAAAACACAGTCAAATCCGAGTAAAAAGTCACAAACAGGTAAATGTCACAATCAGGTAAATGTCAAATCCGGTTAGTCACAACTCAAAATATATCAGTATATGGTAAGGGTGTAGGCCCCGGTACAAAAATACCGATAAAAGGGTTAACGGTACCAAAGAACTACGGAACCAGAACACAATCACACCAGGTATACCAACAATATTAAGTTAAATCAAAATTCTCAGTAAAATACAACAAAAAGTTATATCTTAGCTTAGAAAACCCTCGAGCTAGCTCCCAACGATGCGAATGCAGCAGCGGCAAACTAGATCTGAGGTAAAGGCAGAGGGGGATTGTGGGTATTAGATTGTCTCGAGCTTCTTCTCGATGCAGAGCTTGCAAGAGGCCGGCACGGAGCCGAGGATCGGCTCCGAACCCATGTGTAAGAACAAACGGCGAGATTGAACACTATCACATCTATTAATTCATCAGTCGGGACAACTCCATCAGTCCCTTCACTCTTTGAAGTTAACAGCTTGGCTCCTCCTCTTCCGACTATAGTCAGGAATCATACTTTAGACCCGGAAGTCATACGTATCTTATCTTTGGCCCACAAGTCTGCCACTAGGAAATTGTATACTAGCAAATGGAAGAGATTTGCTATTTGGGCTCAACTCCGGGGTCTAGATCCCATCACTGTCCCGGTGTCAGAAGTCCTGAAGTTTCTAACTTCCCTATTCAATCAAGGTTCTTCAGTCTCTACCATCAAGGTCCAATTGGCAGCTATTTCCAATTTTCATGAATCTATAAACCCACCTTTGATGAGCAACAGATTGTGTAAAACCTTCATAAAAGGTGCTGCGCTGTTACGACCTCCGATTTCTCATCCTGCTCCTCCGTGGGATCTCAATGTGGTATTACGTGCCTTAACCTCCTCCCCCTTCGAACCGGCAGCAACCTGTGATTTGAAATTTCTTTCTTGGAAAACTGCCTTTCTGGTCACGATTACTTCAGCCAGAAGGGTTTCAGAGCTTCAAGCTCTATCTGTCAAACCACCGTACCTGGTTTTTCACAAAGATAGAGTATCCCTCAGGCCTAACCCATCCTTTGTCCCTAAAGTTTGTTCCAGTTTTTGCCTGCAACAGTCATTAGAACTTCCAGTTTTCTTCCCAAAGTACTGAAACAAAGTGGAATACATCTTCCACACATTGGATGTTCACAGGCAATTGCGCTTTTATTTAGATAGGACCCAACAAACATGGAAAACAGATCAATTGTTTGTGTCCTTTAAGATAATAAATTGGGCAAAGCCGTCACAAAGGTCACTATTGCCAAATGGATCAGGGACTGTATTAGTCAGGCTTATTCCTCTTCTAATAAAGAGCTTACAACCTCTGTCAAAGCTCACTCTACAAGAGCTATGGCTACTTCAATAGCATTCCATTCTAAGCTTGCCATTAGCGACATTTGTGCTGCGGCTACGTGGTCTTCTCCGCACACCTTCATTTCCCACTACAAATTGGATGTGGCATCTTGGGGGCAAGCTTCATTTGGTTCCACAGTTCTCAGGAGTGTTTTCCAGTGAGCCACCCAGGAATCAGGTGCTAGGGACGCTGTCCCATCAGTACAGAATGTAGGCAAGATAGGATCACATAACATCTTTTAGTTATGTACTTACCATAACTTTAGATGTTTGGGATCCATCTCGCCTACATTCCTAATAACCCACCCTCCTTCCCCCTGCCTTGGAGATCAGAAGAGACCGGACGGTCCGAGTGCTATCGTTTCATCTTGAAACATCTGGCAATGTTATATAAACAGTTATGTGTGTGTGCATGAGTGCGGACAAACATGACCTGGGGAAGTAGTGGTGGTGCATCCTGGGATATAGAACAGCTCAGCCAATAATATACTTTGCTCTATAGCATAGCGTGCCGAGTCGGAGCCGAGGATCGGCTCCGAACCCATCAGTACAGAATGTAGGCGAGATGGATCCCAAACATCTAAAGTTATGGTAAGTACATAACTAAAAGTTATGTTACCCCACACCTAGTTTTAGAGATAGGAAGGAAGGATGTACTAAGCCCTGCAGACATTGCAATTTTTTCTCCTATATAGATAGTACTCCCCATTTCTTCCATCCAGACCTACAGAAAAGTTTTTATATATCTGCAGAGGCTAACTGTATGACACAACATGTTATTTATCTAGCTGTCTGTCAAACATGTTCCTCATTCTACGTTGGGAAGACTAACCGCCCACTGAGGGATCGAATGAGGGAACATGTCTACCATATGAGAAAGGGCACAATACATAACGCTTTGGCCAAACATGTTATGATGAACAATACACATCATGTATTTTTATTTAAGGTACTGGAGGTGATTACTCCTAATCCAAGAGGTGGGGATATTAAAGTCTATACAGAGGGCAAAGAAACAGAATGGATCATATTACTAAAAGCAGATAAAGGATGTGGCCTGAATGAAAGGGCCTCAATTAGACCCAAATTAAGGCAGAGAAGGAATATTAAGTGAACCAACTGTTTTAATGTGTCTTAAGAGCACACTTGTTTTTATTTTGTCTATATTTGTTTTTATAGATGTTCCTAAAACATGCTTTTTTATATAAGATTTTTACATATGCTTTTTGAATGTTATATACATTTGATTCTTTGCATTTTATTCCATGTATTTTTATTGCAACAGTTCTTGTCTCTTTAAAATTCTTTGGAATGTTTTACTAATTGCTTGCCACTGATTGGGAACAGTATATATGGTGAAAGCAGTTTTAGTGTTTGTCATAGATCTGAAGAAGCATTACTGCGAAAGCGCTTATCTCTCTGTCAGTTGTTTGTGGATTAAATATTTATTTTTACAAGTTTGGATCCTGCTTTATTTGACCTGGCATAAAAGGGTTTGTACCTGCTCACGCTTGGCTGTTACTTTTTTTCTGATTATATTCCTTCTATACGGCTTAAGCGCTAACCTGACACAAGTTCAGACTGTCTAAGAAAACTTTTATTGAATTAATTCTTGTGTTCAGGGGCAGGAAGTATCACATACTTCAATGGCTAACATCGAGTTAGATTACGTCCCCAGAGATGAACATCGTGGGAACGAGGCTGCTAGGAATGATGCACTTGAAAAGAGATTTCAGCAGTATCTCAGAGGAACTAACACTACTTCCTGGTTCCTCGAGAATGAAACAACCATGGGAAATCCTGTAGGGGAGAGCGTTGATTCAGACAGGTTGTATGCGCTACTTGAAGCGACTGAAAAGAGTTTTATTAAATTAAAACGGCTACAAACCCAGAGAATGCATTTTCAACTGTGCCTGGATCGTAACATTATACCAAGGGGACTTCGTGTTTTCACCATGCCTAGTCAAGGCAAGGACTACCCGGAGCTTTTAGCTCAATGGCAGCGACTAAACATGGAGGTGAGTCGCAATTACTTAAGGCTCTTGATTGACTTTTTTAGACCAGAAGAGTCTAAGTTAACTGACGATATCACATAAAAACAGCGTGTTTTGTTTAAAGACTTTCCAACCCGAATTATATCTCCATTGTTTGAGAATATGTTGGATAGTGTGTCAGCTTTCGAACGAAAGCTTTTACAGCAGAAACGCCATAAAGTTTTGAGAGACACTAATGATTTTGAAAAAGGCCATGTCTTTATGTGGCCTAGATATAATTCTAATGATGTCACGAGTTTACCTACTGTTAGAACTGCTACTAATTTTGGAGTAGTAATGCAGGATAAGGCAGCTAACAGGAGTTCTGTTAATAATGTTAACTCATTAGAGAAAACAGTAAATACTAATAGTGTTGCCATTGTAATGGAGACTGATAGAGCTTGTCAACCTGAATGCACTAGTGAGAGACATGTTGACATTTCTAATGGACATGATAGTATTCCAACTACTGATCATAGCAATGATTCCACAGATGTTATACATCTAGTGCATACTGCTGTAAATACAAATGCTAATCTTTACCCGGAGGTACGGGTTGTTAAGGGTAAAACTAACCAATTACAAAATAAATCTATGCAATCACAGCATAATAGTGAGTCTGTAGTTAGACCGAAAACAACTACCCCACAATATTTCCAACACTATTTTAACCAAAGATGAAATCCTACTATTGAATAAAGGTCTAAGTTTCATCCCTAGATGTCAGAGTCAGTTGACTGATACTGTTATGGACCTCAGGCTATTCTGTAGGAATGTTATGCTAAAACTTATATACAAAGATTCTACCAATAGTAATTTATAGTTTAAGTTTAAGAATTTTTGCGAATTTATACCCAGTAATCATCCATTAGTTGAAGCCTACCTAAAACTCACCGAGGAAGAACTACATAGTTATTATGATAACAGAACAGATAATAAATCACGCTATAGGAGAGACAATCTCACATATAGTGAAAGAAAAAGTCTCAAGAAGTTACAGGATGATCCGAACATCATTCTCAGACCCGCTGACAAGGGTGGCAAAATAGTTGTCATGGATTCATCTGACTATACTGATAGGATGATATCTATGTTAAATGATGTATTTTATGAGTAAGTCTCAGTTCATTACATACAGCATACTATTAAATATGTACAAGATACTATAAAAGATATTTACATAGGTCAATTAATAGATAAAGATCTATATGGATATCTCACTATCCCTTCTCCGACTATGGAAGTGATGCGAGAGGGGTCAGCGACATCATACGAAAAAATTGGAATATAATTGTGAGTGATGAATGTTTGAGGGACATGGTGGGAGTTCGTCCTCAGTTTATTTACAAGAGAAATAGGAATTTAAAGGATTTATTGTGCAAGGAGAAGAAGGCACTTGGGAGTGGGAGACCCATGGGTAGAGCGGGGACCATTGCTTGTGGTTCCTGCAAGGCTTGTGGGCTCATTAAAAAAGGGGTAGAGTTCCGACATCCTAATAATAATAGGTTATATATGTTCAAGGGAAGGGCAACTTGTAGGACTACAGATGTAGTCTACATTGCGGAGTGCTGCTCGTGTTCGAGCTATTATGTGGGCAAGACTAATCAGATGCTGAAGGTTAGAATTCTCCAGCATTTGTCCAATATCAGGAACAAGGATGAACGTAATGCCTTATACAGGCATGTTAAAGAACATCCCTCCCATAGATTCACTTTCAGAGTCATTGTTAATTTAAATCTGACCCATAGGGGGGGTGATATTAAATTAAACACTGAGATGGCTGAATCTAAGTGGATCCTGGAACTAACAGCACATAGGGATCCAGGGTTGAATGATGTTGTCCCCCTTCAGCCCACACTTTGTAAAAGGCGGGTTTTTTACTGAATTTGATTGGGCAAAGTGATTTTTAAAAGCAGTTTTTAGTTGTGGTAAATTTTATCTGATGAAGGGTAACAGCCCGAAAGCGCTCATTTTGTACTGTTTCTGTTGACAATAAATCGTTTTTATACAACCAGCAGTATCCAGCTTCGTTACTTTGTTTCATTTGGATTGTTATATACGTTTCGCTGGATTTTGGCAGAGCAACGACCTTTGTGTTTTGGATTGCTACTTTTGTTCTTTGGGGTCATTGTTGCGATGCATGCTGAAGAAAGTGTTCCGGTGAGAGCGGTAGAGGACCAGGGAGGTGAGAATGCTTCACTAGAAAGTTGGTGTGTGAAGCGCTTCTTGTCCTCAACAAATCCGTTGCTTAACTTAGGTTTTGGCATAAGACAAGGGAAACAAATTGGTACATCAATTCCTGTGGCCATGGACAGATCTTTTGATGACAACCTGAGAGATTTAAACTACAAAGTATCTAGACTTCAGCGTTTGCAATGGCAAACGTTCCATCTGGAAGCATGCCTAGACTACGGCATTGTGCCCCGGGGGATGCGCGTGCTATGTATGCCGTCCCAAGGGGATAGATATCCAGAACTCTTAGCCAGATGGCAATCTATTAATATCAAAACTAGTTACTTATATATGGACTTGCTCAATGACTTTTTTTCTAAAGAAATTGATGCACTTAGGAAGGATGTCCTATCGTTGCAACACAAACTGGAAAATGACTATACTGAGGTTTGGTGCAAGAAGAAATTGGAAGAGCTATACACAACATTTAGTGATAATGATGCGAAGCTACGTCTACAGAAAATGGGGAAACTTCGTAGGGACTACGAAGATTTCTCAAAAGGAAACATTTTTGTTTGGCAAAAACAGAGATCTTCGAATTTAGCTGACGTAGTTAAGGGCACCAATAGGAACAAAGTACAGCAAGAATTGAGGATTGGCCAATCTGAACGACGTGTTACGGCAGGTGAGGTCATGGCGCCTGAACAAACAACAATGGGCAATGGTTTTGCCACCACCGCCACACACCCGCGTTATGAGCAGGATGGAGATTTTACAATCAACACTGGCATTGGTTCCAATTCCATCTTGGCAACGGAAGATGCCGACACGATTAATGGGGTCAATGCTGTGTTTGTTCGGGACAATGTACACACTGGTTTTATCTCCGCAGAAGACATGGCAGCGGTTTCTGTGAGAGAGACCGGTGGATCTGACACCTCCACTGCTCCCAATATGAGCTCACAACCTGGGGCTCGACCAAAGCTGAGACCATCACAGAACCATTTTCTGGACATGCTGCCCATGCAGCTGAAAAAGAAGGGCCCCTGGAAACGTTCGTCAAGCGACGACAGGGAGTTTTTGAAGAAAAGGCGGACTCTAGATTGACTTTTAGTGAGTGCAATAGTATTGTTTTTAATTTGTCTACACGTTATTTAACTGAAGATGAATTAGCAGTGTTGAACAAAGGTTTATCGTTTGTTCCCAGTAAAATGTGTACATATCAAGAGGTATTATTGGATATTATGTATTACTGTCGCAATTTGATGCTAGGCAAACTTTTTGGTAATAGCGACAGTACTCAAGTTATCTTGAGAAAGCCTAGTGATTTTGTACTGGCCTTAACACCGGCTTTACAATTATTTATTAACCAATGTGATCATGATTTAGTACAATACTTTCAGCAAAAGGATAGAGATGAATATTATAATTTAACTAACGAGCAAAGACTAGCTCTGACCAGGTTATGTGGGTACACTGATATTACAATAAAGACGGCCGACAAAGGTGGTTCGGTTGTCGTTTTGGACACTGACTGGTATACTAATAGATTGAATACACTTTTGTCTGACACAGGGACGTACAATATTATTAATCCCATCGATGTAAGAAGAATTGTGGATAGGGTTCATGGTAGATTGCGGGGTTTGTGTCAACGACTATTGATTACACCCCAGCAATTAGAATTTTTACTCATTGATAAACTGGTAACCTCTGTCTTTAAAGCACTTCCCAAGGTACATAAGAGTTTAACTGACCCACCTCTGAGACCCATAGTATCGGGCAGGGGGTGGGTCACTGAAAACATATCTATTTGGTTAGAGGTAACCCTTAGACCATATGTAGCTTCTATGGAACATATCCTAATAGACACAGGACACTTCCTTACTTTAGTTGGAGATATAAAACAAGAAGATTTAACAGGGGACTATTTAATGGTCACCTTGGATGTAAGCAATCTGTTCACTGTGATCAATAATGATTATGGCTTACAGGCGGTGAAGACACTATTAGTATCATTGGAACTCACACATAACAAGATAGAGCTGATAGTAGAGTTACTGACCCTAGTTTTGGAGAATAACATCTTTCAAGGGACAGATAGCATTTATAGGCAGGCACAGGGGATAGCCATGGGCACCCCCTGTGCCAACACATATGCAAATCTTGTCCTCTCCCATTGGGAAAGGACACATGTGCTGTGTGACCATGCTTGGAAAGAACATTTATTTATGTACCTGCGTTTTGTAGATGACATTTTTGTTTTGTGGAAGGGGGCAGATGAGGAATTGAAGTTGTTCGTAGATTATTTACACACTACTACCACTTTTTTTGGGTTTAGTGTAAAAACTTCAAGAGAGGCTATAGATTTTTTAGATGTATGCCTTACACAAAACAAGGATGGTTTCTGTTCTAAGTTGTTCAGGAAAGAGTGTTGGAGGAACACTCTGTTGTCATACGATAGCATGCATCCGAGACATACTTTTCCCAATGTGGTGCAGGGTCAGTTGGGAAGGATTTCAAGGATAAGCAAGGACAATAAACAATATGAGGAGGAGGTAGGATATCTTGGTGAATGTTTTGTAAATAGGGGCTATAGTGAGAGGATGGTTGGTGATATCATAGAGAAGAATAAACCATTTAGACATACAAAGTATAGGCCTTGGATAGATTCAACACATAGCACCACAACCAATAAAGTGACTGATGTAACTAGACCTAATCATCGCAAGGTGGCACTCACTTATGGAAGTGATGCGAGAGGGGTCAGCGACATCATACGAAAAAATTGGAATATAATTGTGAGTGATGAATGTTTGAGGGACATGGTGGGAGTTCGTCCTCAGTTTATTTACAAGAGAAATAGGAATTTAAAGGATTTATTGTGCAAGGAGAAGAAGGCACTTGGGAGTGGGAGACCCATGGGTAGAGCGGGGACCATTACTTGTGGTTCCTGCAAGGCTTGTGGGCTCATTAAAAAAGGGGTAGAGTTCCGACATCCTAATAATAATAGGTTATATATGTTCAAGGGAAGGGCAACTTGTAGGACTACAGATGTAGTCTACATTGCGGAGTGCTGCTCGTGTTCGAGCTATTATGTGGGCAAGACTAATCAGATGCTGAAGGTTAGAATTCTCCAGCATTTGTCCAATATCAGGAACAAGGATGAACGTAATGCCTTATACAGGCATGTTAAAGAACATCCCTCCCATAGGTTTACTTTCAGAGTCATTGTTAATTTAAATCTGACCCATAGGGGGGGTGGTATTAAATTAAACACTGAGATGGCTGAATCTAAGTGGATCCTGGAACTAACAGCACATGGGGATCCAGGGTTGAATGATGTTGTCCCCCTTAAGCCCACACTTTGTAAAAGGCGGGTTTTTTTACTGAATTTGAATGGGCAAAGTGATTTTTAAAAGCAGTTTTTAGTTGTGGTAAATTTTATCTGATGAAGGGTAACAGCCCGAAAGCGCTCATTTTGTACTGTTTCTGTTGACAATAAATCGTTTTTATACAACCAGCAGTATCCAGCTTCGTTACTTTGTTTCATTTGGATTGTTATATACGTTTCGCTGGATTTTGGCAGAGCAACGACCTTTCTGTTTTGGATTGGGTGACAGAGCATCTGTCTGTATATATTGAGAAGCATCTTAGATCTGTTTTAAACAACAACAAGGTAGTTTTAAGGGACTCCAAACAGTTTTTAATTGACTTATATGATTGTACCAAAGATTTAATGATTACACTGGACTACATTTTTGTCACGTTTGATATACAGTCCCTTTTCACGGTAATACCGAATGAGTTGGGCTTGACATATGTTGCAGATTACTTAAAAGAACATAGTGATTACCCTTCTGTAACCATCGATCTAATTGTACATTTCATAGAGTTAGTCCTGGAAAATAATCTTTTTATGTTCCATGACAGCATTTACAAACAGAGGGATGGCGTAGCTATGGGCACACCATGTGCCAATAGCTACGCCAACATGTTCCTGGCCTACTGGGAGGAGCACATACTATTTTGTGAAGAGATGTTTAAACAGCATGTCATTTTCTATCGACGCTTTGTTGATGATTTATTTGTTTTGTGGAAGGGCTCACTAGACCAACTTCATAGTATGCTTACCATCATGAATAATTTGACAACTTGTCTCAAATTTACCATGAAACATTCACTGTATAGGATTGACTTTTTAGACATGTATATTGAAAGACTTCATAACAATCTTATAAATACAGGTGTATTTCGGAAGAGCTGCCACAGCAATACTTTACTGCTTAGATCTAGTATGCACCCACCCCATGTTTTCAGAAATATCATGAGAGGCCAAGCAATCAGAGCATCAAGGCTGAATCCTCTAGATGATGGCTTTGAAACTGAACTAAATGGCCTTAAAGACAGGTTATCTACTAGGGGTTATGGCATTAGGGAGATAAACACACACTTGAATGATATACATGAACTAAGACATACTAAGGGTGAACCTTATTTTGGACCACATGAATCTATAACAGTCCCAAATAGTCATATTGAACGATCACAATATGTTAAATTTATTACATATTTTTCGTCAGACCATTTAGAAATCAGAGAAATTATCAGAAAACATTGGGAAATCCTACATGTGGATGATGACCTTAAACTGATAGTTGGTGAACAACCAGGGTTTTTGTATAAGAATAAAAACAATTTAAAAAGGAAGTTATGTTACCCCACACCTAGTTTTAGAGATAGGAAGGAAGGATGTACTAAGCCCTGCGGACATTGCAATTTTTGCTCCTATATAGATAGTACTCCCCATTTCTTCCATCCAGACCTACAGAAAAGTTTTTATATATCTGCAGAGGCTAACTGTATGACACAACATGTTATTTATCTAGCTGTCTGTCAAACATGTTCCTCATTCTACGTTGGGAAGACTAACCGCCCACTGAGGGATCGAATGAGGGAACATGTTTACCATATGAGAAAGGGCACAATACATAACACTTTGGCCAAACATGTTAGGATGAATAATACACATAATGTATTTTTATTTAAGGTACTGGAGGTGATTACTCCTAATCCAAGAGGTGGGGATATTAAAGTCTATACAGAGGGCAAAGAAACAGAATGGATCATATTACTAAAAGAAGATAAAGGATGTGGCCTGAATTAAAGGGTCTCAATTAGACCTAAATTAAGGCAGAGAAGGAATATTAAGTGAACCAACTGTTTTAATGTGTCTTAAGAGCACACTTGTTTTTATTTTGTCTATATTTGTTTTTATAGATGTTCCTAAAACATGCTTTTTTATATAAGATTTTTACATATGCTTTTTGAATGCTATATACATTTGATTCTTTGCATTTTATTCCATGTATTTTTATTGCAACAGTTCTTGTCTCTTTAAAATTCTTTGGAATGATTTACTAATTGCTTGCCACTGATTGGGAACAGTATATATGGTGAAAGCAGTTTTAGTGTTTGTCATAGATCTGAAGAAGCATTACTGCGAAAGCACTTATCTCTCTGTCAGTTGTTTGTGGATTAAATATTTCTTTTTACAAGTTTGGATCCTGCTTTATTTGACCTGGCATAAAAGGGTTTGTACCTGCTCACGCTTGGCTGTTACTTTTTTCTGATTATATTCCTCCTATACGGCTTAAGCGCTAACCTGACACAAGTTTAGACTGTCTAAGATTTAAGGGATGAGTTGATAAAAGACAGACTTGTGTGTGGTATAAAAGATGTTGCTGTGAGAAAGATTTTTCTTCATAACAGTGGTTTAACTTTGAATAAGGCCATTGAGATTTGTCACACATATGAGCTCACATAAAAGCACACAAATATGCTTACAAATGAGAACAGCTCTAGAAGGCACAGTGATAAAGCTCATGTTGATAGTATGCAGCACGTAGTTAAAAGAAACAGGCACCAAGCACATGGCAGCAACTGTAGCCCCTGCAGCACTCACTGGTAAACCCCAGAGCCTTCCAGCAAATTCCACTGTTTGCACAGTCTCAGTGAAGCATAAGAGTGAGTCAGCAAACAAAGCAAGGGCCCCAACCTACTTTCATTGCCAACTGTCATAATTGTGGTGGAAGTCTAAAAGGGAAAAATGTTTAGCTTTGGTCAGCAATGCCACAAATGCAATAAATGGAATAATTTCAAAAGGTTTTGTAAATCAAAAGGGCCACATTCTTTTATAAAAAGAGAACATTTTAAGAAACACATTGATCAATTAGACAGCTGCAAACCTACTCTTTATGTTGATGGCGCATCAGTGCTTCATGAAACAGTCAATGCAGTAGATTTAATGGCAAAGAATGAAGTATTTTGCACTGTTCAGAAAAATAGCAAACCCACAGAGCTCAAAATTGATACAGGTTCCAAGTGAAATGTTTTGTCAGCAGAAACATTTGCTAGTGTGTGTCGTGTTGAAAGGCTTGATTTGACAAGGTGTGCAAAGCTCGTTACTTATGGAGGTGAAGAATTTCAAACCGAAGGCTCAGTAGTTCTTTCATGTTACTCTGCTGGAAGAAGCCACGACTGGTTATTTTATGTGGCCAAGAGGCACATCCAGTCATTATTAGGGCTCAGATGAGACAGTTTGAAAATGGGACTGCTTTCATTCAGTAAGGAAGTCCATTATGTTAGCTTAAAAGACCACTATGCTAATTTTGCCTAGCATGTTTTTTCTACCTATGCTGATGTTTTTGAAGACAAACTAGGGAAGCTTCCAGTTATGTACCCCATGAAGTTAGACCCAGAGGTCAGTCCAGTTCATTAGGCCAGCACGCAAAATTCTAACAGCCATGCAAGACAGAGTCAAAGTAGAGTTAAATAAAAAGGTGCAACAAGGTGTGATTTGTCCAGTTGAAACTCCTACTGAATGGGTATCTTCCATGGTGGTAGCTCATAAGAAAAGCTCAGATGACATCATAATATGTATTGATCCACAAGATTTGAACAAAGCATTAAAAAGACTTCATCATCCAATGTGCACAGTCGAAGAAGTCACAGCCTTGATGCCAAATGCCACTATTTTGTCTGTCTTAGATGCAAAGAGTTCATTCTGACAAATTCAGCTTGACAAGAAATCATTGCTCACTATATTCAGTACTCCATTTGGCAGGTACAGATTTCTGAGAATGCCATTTAGGATAAATTCTGCAAGGGAAGTATTTCAGTGTGCAATGGAGCAAACTTTTTCTGGGTATCCTTGTGCTATTACAGTAGACAAAATACTGGTAGGAGGTCATGATGAAGCAGAGCATAACAGAAACCTCAGAAAAGTTCTAGAAAGGGCATGTCAAGTGAATCTTAAGCTCAATCCACACAAATGCAAGTTCAGGCTGCAAGAAGTTATTTATGTTGGTCATTTACTTAAGAGTACAGGCCTACGACCAGACCCTTCAAAACAAACAGCCATTCTCAAGATGCCAGCTCCAGACAATGTTCAAGCCCTGCAATGTTTTCTTGGCATTGTCAACTATCTAGGCACGTTCATTCCAGACTTTAGCCAGCTATCAGCACCACTCAGAGAGCTGACATGTAAAGATGTATCCTGGTCTTGGTTAGAGCAACACCAAAGTGCATTTGATGTCTTGAAACAGAGAATTGCTAGTCCAACTCTTAGATACCATGATGTTCACAAGCCAGTTACTTTTTCTTGTGATGGTTTGAAATTTGGTCTTGCTGCAGTCATTCTACAAGAGAATCAACCTGCTGCCTATGCATCAAGAACTCTTACCCAAAATGAGATGCAGTCTGCCCAGATTGAGAAAGAGCTTTTGGCAATTGTGTTTGCATGTTCAAAATTTCATGATTATATTTATGGTAGACCTATCCAGACTGAAACAGACCACCAACCTCTAGTCACTATTTTGAGAAAGCCTATGCATTCAGCTCTAGCCCGACTGCAACATATGATTCTGAGATTGCAAAAGTATTATTTCACTCTTGTCTGCAAGAAAGGAAAACTTCTTTATCTTGCTGATGCATTAACCAGATTGCCCAGAAACACCACAGAATAGCATGAGAATGAGAACCTTGATTCTGAAGTCATGCAAGTGAGAAATTTTTCTTCCACACGTCTTGATGAGTTGAGAGATCACATAGCCACAGATCCAGTTTTACAAAGGCTCAACCACTTAATCAAGGATGGCCATCAAAGCAATGTGCAACCTTATTTTCCATACAGAGATGAGATTTTGTCTGACAAAGGTATTATGAAAGGTCCGAAAGTAATTGTTCCAAAGTCCTAGCAACAAGAGTACATTACTATCTTGCATTGTGGTCACCCAAGAACAGATTCTACCAAAAGAAGGGTGAGAGGACTAGTATTTTGGCCTTCTATGTCACAAGACATTGAGACAGCACTTTTGTCTTGTTCAGTATGTAATAGTACGAAACTATATCAACAGAAGGAACCACTTCATTAAACCAGAATCTGGAACTACCTTGGTTGACAGTAGCCACAGGCATTTTAGAGTGGAATGGTCAACATAATTGGTGTTAGTAGACTCTTACTCCAATCGTCTCGAGATTTACCTACTTCCTAACCTACCATCCAGTACTGTCATTACTAAGATGAAGCATCATTTCGCAGTCCATGGTAATCCACACACAGTTATTTCTGACAATGGCATACAGTTTACAAACCAATAGTTCAAAAGATTTGCTGAAGAATGAGATTTTACTTATTTCAAGAGTAGTCCTGAACACCCGCAGTCAAATGGTTTGTCAGAACTTGCAGTGCAAAACAGTTACTAGATAAGTCAAAATGAGATAATAGTGATGTTTTCCTGAATGTCTTTATTCTGAGAAATGTTCCTCATGATAAACGTCTTGGTTTACCTGCTCAGAGACTTCTGTTGAGACAAATCAGAACCACATTACCAATTAGTAATCAATTGTTGGTTCCATGTGTCAAAAACAACAGATCAGTGAAAGGCAATCTGTTGAAGAAACACCTAACCCAGAAGTCCTACTATGATAAAACCAGCAAACCGCTCAATCCATTATGAGAAGGAGAAGTGGTAAGGATGAAAATAAATGTCCAGAGGTTATGATCGGATTGGTGTCGTGAAGAATATTTGCCCAGAGCCAAGATCATACATTGTGGAATCACAAGGAGCAATCTTTAGGCAAAATTGGAAGCATTTGAGACCAGTGTCCAAGCCTATACCACAGCGCATAGCCTGTGAGAAAGACTATCTCAGAGTAAGTTGTCCGGTGTTCCAATTCCTGAGAAAGTTCTAGAGGACATTCCCGTTCTTGTTACAAATCCAGAAGTTCCTGATACGAGTTGTGCACTGCAGACTGTCCCTGTTGCTAAATTTGGTCCAGATTGTTATTATGACATATGGTCACATCTCTAAACCCTGTAACAGATATGAAGCAACTTGGACATGAGCATTGTGTTTTGTTTCTAATGTATATAGTAATGTATGTCTAACTCTGATATTGTTTTTACAAAGGGCAATCATTTTAAGACAGAGGATGTAGATCAATGTGTGTGTATATACCTTTAAGAAGCTATCCATGGGCTTGCACAAGTGTATAAATAATGAGCATATGCAAATTAGACTGCCATTTTGTAGTAAGCTGTTGAGATGTAAGTTCTATCTGTTAGCCAGTTTGTTTGTATTTTATGATACTGCTATACATCGTGATGTGTTTGTATGTATTAAAGCATCTAAACGAAATACCCTGCCTGCTTGTCATCTATGTGAGACAGAGAGAGAGAGAGAGAGAGCAACACAAACAATGGACCTGTCTCGGTTGATTTTCATCAAGGGCAGGTCATTCTTAATCTGGTGGACTTCTCTGAAAAGGTCACCAAAGCGATGGATGAAGGTAAAATTGTATGCATCACATATCTCAATCTGGTCAAGGCTTCTGACAAAATACCCCGCTCAAGAATAGTAGAAAAGCTGAATAAACTCCTATGTCACCAGCTGGACTGCCAGCTGGCTCATAGATAGGACCCAGGAGGTCAAAAGAGGGGAAGCTGTCTCCACAAAAAAAACAGTCACCAGTGGAATCTTCTCTGAAGCAAAAGCCAATTCCAAAGGACCCTGACTAAGTTTGAAGAGGACTACAAGCTAGCAGCAACTACTGAATCCCAAAATCACTTGGCCAACTGGCAAGGAGGTTTCTCCAAAACAAATAACTACTGCCAGAATCACTGACTGAAACTAAAATGCCAAAAAAATGCATCATCACAAGTCATCTACCCTGAGAGTTAGCACACTGACAATACCCCCCCCCCCCCCCGAGAGTTGAAACAGTTGTTTTGATTTGGGCACTTATGTGGACAGTGACTAAACATTTGACCGATATGTATCCAATATCATAAGAAAGTAATTCTATAGTGCATGGCTTATAACTAAAGGGATTGTGACTAGGTCAAGACGCGTCTTTGTCCACATTTACCCAGCCCTCATTAGACCAATCATTTGAGTATAATGTCTCCTTTGACAAGTATCTATCCAGACACACACAACATATAGAATGCCCACAGGGCTATCTTACTAAAGGGATTCAAGGCACTAAACAGTATGGCCTACATGGTCTTCTCAAAGCCCTGTCACTATGCTCAGTATCCCAAAGAATGCTAAGAGATGGCTCATATATGGCTTACAAGGCATCTTCTGACCCAGTACTTATTCACATCAGACCTACTTCACATCAGCAAGTCAAATGGCATCAGAAATATTTGGTCCAGGGATCTAAACTTCTTCTGCAACATCAACATAATAGTTTGGAAGGACAGATATATCTCACAGATTATACAGGAGATCAAGATCCTTCAACAGGTCTTTCCTAACCCAACAGCTGGTGTTAAAACCAGAACTAAAACCGAATGTCAAGAAATGTTTAACAGCATCCTTTGGCAAACAAGAACTCCTTTATAAATACCACATGACAACAGATCCCTGAAAACTGATCCAGTACTTTGGAAGCTGGGAATATATATAGCCAATGACTTATCTATCCTTCAATCACCACATATCCACTACTGTAAAAGTGCTTTTTCACTGCACAGCTTAATACTAAGAGTATGGTGTCCAGATGCAGGAATGTAATCATTCCACTGTATTCTGCACTCTTCAGGCCAATCACGGAATATAATGCCAATTTTGGTACATACCTGTACTAACATATGACACAACCGGAATGCCCACAAAGCTTTCTGACAAAGAAAATCAAAGGATTAATTATAAAGCGATATAGACTGTCTCAAAGCCTTGTTGCTGTTCTTAACATCACACAGGCAATAGAGGGGTGGGCCTCCATCTCACATACAAAGCCTCAACAGATCAATAATTTTTTAAGTACATATGAACCCATACAG
This sequence comes from Protopterus annectens, assembly GCF_019279795.1. Taxonomy (NCBI): domain Eukaryota; kingdom Metazoa; phylum Chordata; order Ceratodontiformes; family Protopteridae; genus Protopterus; species Protopterus annectens. The sequence continues at coordinate 191,633,100 of NC_056738.1, forward strand.
ATGTCCCTGAAAAAACTGCAGATCAGGAAAAATACCTTGGTGTGGTGATAATAACAACAACAATAATAATAATAATAACAGTAGCAAACCATCACAGGAAAAAAGTGCTACCGCCAAGAAAAGTAAGACTCTCTTCTTTGGGGAAAAGACTCCAGGAACAGGGAAGGTTATCAGCCCTCTACATATCTCTGCTTAAGCCACAGCAGGAGTATCATGTTTTCTTCTGGTGTCCATAGAGAATCAAGGATATCAAGCTACTTAGCAATGAAATATGGCTGCACACTGATCAACAGCTTAATTTCAGCTCTCTCAGTGTAAAAAAAGAAACTGAGAAATAAGAGCCAGTGATACTATCAACATCAACAAAATTCAGTTACTGGTAAGTACACTCTTGGAAGGCGTTTATGCTGAGGTGCTAAGTGTTTTATTAAACTTGGATTTTTTTTCTCCTATCAGTGGCCTTTTCTTGGTGGTATTCTTATTTACTGGCAAGTACACTGCCTGGGTGCCAGCAAAGAAGACATTTTATAAAATCTGAAAGAAAATCAAGAGGAAAAGGTGAAGGGAAAACCACAGGCTAGGAAGAATCCTACAGCTCTTCAGCAAAACACAGTTCAAGCTTCAGCTCTGGTACAAGAGATGGCTTCCAATAATGGAGGAAAAATAAATCAACAGTATTAGGAGGCGATTAAATAAATGAAATATTACAGGAGTACAGCAACTCAAATAACAAAAGGCTGGAAAAATGGAAGAAGCTTTAATGAGCTATTCAGATGAACTGATAAAACTGCAAAAATCAGAGGTTGAAATGAAGAAAAGGTTAGCCGATTGTGAGGCTTCTCAAAAAGAGAAGTTTCAAAAACACAATAGAGTTAGAATACAGAACACGCAGAGAAGAACTGAGATTATCTGCTGCACCAGGGCAACTGGAAGAACAGTCTGTATTCATTTTTGAAAGCTCAAATAAGCAACTGGACTGGATTTCCAAAGATGGCTTTGTTAACTGAAAGGGCACACTGAGTGTATGACCCAAACCTGGCCATGGTAAAAGGAACAGCCAAGACCTATTATTTGTAAAGATGCAATCATACCAACAGAAAGAGTTGATCTTGATAAAACTGAGGTAGAACAGAAAAATATTAGAAATTAGAGACACCAGAGTGTTTTTGGAAAAAGAAGAGAAGCAACTTTATCCTAGCAATCAGGGAATGTCAAGAGGCAGGTGTGGGAATCAAACTGCTATATTCCAGCTGTCTTCAGAATATTTCTTCCCAGAGGATCAAACACATTTTTTGGATACAGAACAGGCTAAGGAGAAAATAAAAAAGCTCATCCAACAAAAAGTGAGCCAGAAAACAAAAGGAAACTCCACTATTTAATCTTCTAACAATGCTCAGAGAGACTTTGCCAGTAAAACCTTTTTCCAGTATTCTACAGGAAGATGCTTCAGACATAGAAAAAGAGCACAGGAACTGACTAGAAGCATCAAGAGTACTTCAGACATAAACCAGAGTCTGGTGTTGGGAGATAAACGATGAACAGGAAGAAGACCAGTAACAGTGAAATTAGTGAATAAATGATATACTATAAAGCATCCATCACATTTGTGAAATATGGCACTGGAAGAAAAAGTGGCTGGAATTTTGTTGACTTGTTAAACCTCTGGGTGGACTATAAAGCATATACCCTACTTTATGTCATTAATGTCCAGAAGGACACTAAAACAGAAAAAAGCAGCTGTAAGTAAAAACCATTTTTGTTCTCATTAGCTTTTGTATTAAATATTTCATGATACAAACTGCATTTTATATAGTATGTAGTGTGTAGCCAGGGGCATTTTAAATGTGGGAGAAGTCTTTTCAGGGACTGTTGTATGTGTTACAGATATTAAAGTAAACACATACTTTTTAGCTGTGAGAAATATAGGCTTTGCAGTATAACAAGTGATGAAAGGCTGAACAAAAAAAAAAAAAGTTTAAATATTAATCTGCTGTGATTTTGGGCTGCTGGGCTATAAAAGTACACTGAAGATATTTTCTACTATTTTTACAAAGATGAATGTCAAGATTTATGCCCTTGGCTTACAAATAAGTGTTTTTTGTAAGGAACTAGTCTTGAGAAAAAATAAGACTATATAGAATCAAATAGGTTCTTCTAGAAGATTTAAGGAAGGGGGATGGATGGGAGGGAAGTAGAGGAAGAATGAAAATGGACAACATAGATGCCTAGTTATGGTGAGTACATAACTTTTAAATCTGATACTGTCCTTTAAATTCTTCCTCAACACATGTGACAGAGGCCTCAGCTACGTCAACCTTGGGTGGCCCTCATGAAAGGATATTCTGGAGTACTGCCAACCCAAAGGCAGCCCGTTTGTAATGAGTAACCATTATGTGCATTGGACCATGTGGCTGCTACATATATATCATCAATAGATGTTCTTGACCAAAAGGCAAATGAAGTAGCCATGGATCTAGTTGAGTGAGCTTTGGGTGGTTAGGTAGGAAAATGTCTTGCCAAGACTAGATCCAAGAAATGGAATTAATGATCCATTTAGCTAAAGTAACTTTAAAAATAGGATTCTTTTGGAGAGAAGGAAACAAATTGATGGTCTCATTTCTGAACTGTTTCGTTCTGTGTAGATAAAACACAACTGTCAGTGCACATCTAGAAAATGTGGCATGTATTCTCCTTTATTTGAACATTTTGGAAAGAAGACCAGTAAGTGAATGTTAAGTGAAGGTTAATATTTGATTCAGAAGCTACATTAGGTAAAAATGAAGGGCTAGTTCATAAAGAAACCCTATCTTTATAGAAGACAATGTAATAAGCCTTTGATGAAACAGTCTAGAGTTCAGAAATTCTTCTTGTATAAGTAATAGCTACTAAGATGACTGTTTTCCATGAAAGAAATTTTAGGTCATTTTTTTGTTGAAGGTTCAAAGGTTTTGAGTTAGGTCTTGTATCACGACTGTCAGATCTCAGGGAGGAGAAGGATCCTTTACTGTTGGTCCTGAGGAGAAAAATTTCTTTAAGAAAAACTTTACATAACTTGGAGGAGGCCAAGGAATAATTTTTCTTTCTTCTGTATGAAAATTAGAAATGGCAGCTAATTCAATTTAATCATAAAAAAACTAGCTCTTCCTTTAGAGAGAACAGTCAAAAATTCAAGGACTGCAGAGGCAGAAAGATAGTCAGCATCATCATGCCCAGAGGGAGAATCTTTTCCACTTACTCTTGTAAACCTTCTTGGTAGAATTTTTTTTGCAAAGATAAAATTATGGTATGTATTGGGGAAGAAAGCCTGGGCGGTCTGACCATCACTGAAAGTGGAGAAACCAGGCAGTTAGCTCTAGGGCCAGGATATTGGAATGGCTCATCTCTGAGGGGTGTGAGAGGAGATCTGAAAAGGTTTCAATAATCCATGGTCGATAACTAAAATAAGACCATAAGAAGGGGAGGCTCACCTGTCGAGGTCAACAGGGGACAATAAGGGTGGCTGAGCTCTTCAACTGGGTTGCTTTCTGTAGAAATTTGGGAATCAAGGGAAGATGGTGACAAGCGTAAAGGAGACCGGATGGCCAAACGTAAACTAGAGCATCTCTCAGTGCCTTCCCTGAAGGGGAATCAGGGCTAAATACCTGCTGCACTTGTTGTGGGGGGGGGGGGTCATTGGCCCAATGATGAAAATCTCTTCATCTACACTCTGTTTGAGTGAGACCACTCATGCAGCATTAAAATGGACCTGCTTAACTTGTCCACTATTGTGCTGGTTTTTATGTGTGTTGCCACTAGAAAGTGGTTTGAGGAGACATTGAGACATTGTCAGTCTGAATCGCAATACCATAGAAGAAGAGCATCTTGAAATCTTTTATTTTATTTATTTATTTTTTATTTAATATTTGTTGACCGGGAAAGTCCGACTAGGTTCCACAGATCCTGTTTTCAGCAGAGGCCCGGGGAGAAATGCTCCAGAAGCATGTCTTTAGAATGCCTGCAGTGCTAATAGGACTGCTCTCTTCTCCAGAACATTGATATGCAAACTGGTCTCTTAGGTGGACCAAGTGCCTTGAACCATCCCTCCCAAGAAATGTCCCCCCCCCAGATAGGAGGGGTCCGTAGTCACTGTGGCGACTGAGGGAGGTAAAACAAATGGTTGGCCTAGATAAATGTTGTCCAACTGGATCCACCAATGGATGTGGCATTTGCAAACTTGAGTAAGTTTGACTGGAAAAGACAGGGGTTGTCAAAGAATAATTTTAGTCAGCAGCCCCAACAATCGAGTGTTTTCTATGCTCTGATGGCGCAGATTTTGAAGATTTATCAGGGGATTGAGCCCCAGAAGAAGAAGTTGCAGCAGGAGGAAGGAGACCTTTTAAAATTAACTTGCTGTGTCGGTCAGCCAAAGCCGTTGGATTAAAGGTAGAACAAATGCTGCAGCTGGTATCCACATGGGCAGCTCTCAGACAATAAATACACTCCTTTTGGGCATCCAAGTTCAGAATTTTATGCCCATAAGAAGTGCATTTCTTGAACCCTGCTGGTTTGTTGGCCATGACAGAAAGAAGGTCAACAGTGCTATATTAAAAGTGCACAAGAAAAAAAGAAACAAACTTTTTTTTTTTACATTAGAGAAAAGGAATGGAATAAGGAGGAAAGAGAGACCACTAGCAATGATAACTGAAAAAAGGGTCTATATTATTTCTTCGACAGCTTAGGTTGTCGAATGCTCAATGATCGACACCTATGCGAAGTTTCAAAATCACGAATGGCCATATAAGCAAATTCTTTCCTTGGGAAAGAGTTTGCTTGGCTATTATAGGGGATTTGCCCTTTCCCAACATACAGTGATCTCGGAGTTGGTATATTTAGTTAGGGGGGTGTGGGGGTGAAGCCCCCCACTATATTTAGGATGAAAAGTTAATTTTATTTCCGGACGGCCTAGCAAATTCTTTCTCGAGGAAAGAATTCACTTATATGGCCATTTGCGATTTTGAACCTTCGACGCTTAGGTGTCGATCATTAAGCATTCAACAACCTAAGCTGTCGAAGAAATAATATAGACCCTGAAAAAATACCCTGTGTTATAGAGTAAAGAAGAATTACCAACTATGGTAAGTATAGTAATACTATAAAAACAGCAAAGAAACCTTACGCTATAGCATACACAAGAGGGAAGTCGAGATAAAGAAATGAAAAGATGCTGAAGTAAATTTTTCAAAAGACTTACAAAAAACAAAGTTATCACTCAAGAGAATGAACCTGCATCTGAGCATGACTGTGGCAAATGAGATCTGGGGTACTGAGAATGGACAAGGGCATTACGGATAGAGGGAGGAGCATGAGAGTTGGATCCAAAGTCTAGAGTATGCAGCCGAGTTGGATCCAAGCCCAAGTCTTGAGGAAGAATGAAAAGAGCAACATCAGATACATTGAATTATCACTTATGACATATGCAATCATACATTATATAAATGAAAAAAAGAAGTTCTTCCTCAACTGATGGGTTCTCATCTGATCCTCGGATCTGATGCAGCTGTTACTAAAGCTCATGGCAACCAAAAAATTCTTAAACCTCTCCCTTACCCATAATGCACCAATCCTAAGTTACCTCAGATCTTGTTTGCTGATTTTTTTTTTACCAGAAAGAAACTATTTAACATGCACAAATATAGGAGATGAAAAATTTCATGTGCTCAATACAGAAATAAACTATATCTGGAGATCAATATAAAGACAATGATGTCCCTTTTAAAACTCATTCTTCCAGACGTTTGTTAACAGAAAGGATGGGCATTGGTGGGAAGTTGAGGAAGAATGAAAATGGACAACACAGATGGAACGTTACGGTAAGTACACAACTTCTTTACCTGATGTTGTCCATTTTCATTCTATCCTCAACTAATGGGACAGAGTCTCCAGCTACCTGTAATCCTGGGTGGCCTCTAAGGAAGGACATTCCTGAGCACAGTTGAACTAAATGTTACTTTTGCTACTGGTTTTCCCAATTTCACTTCTGCAAAGTAAACAAACAACTGGTCTGTTTCTCTAATGTCTTTTGTTCTATGTAGGTCAAAATGTAATTGTCAGTGAACATACAATAAATGTAACATGTATTCACCCTTGTTTGCAAAATTAGGAAAGAATACTGGCAAATTAATGGACTGTTTGAGATTAGATTCTGGCACCACCTTGGGAAGGAAAGTGGCATTAGTTTGTAGCGTCATTCTACCTTTGTGAAAGATCAGGTCTGGAGGTTCTAAAGACAAGGCTTGAATCTCTGAATTTCGTCAAGCACAGGTAATGGCTACTAGAAAAACAGTTTTCCAAGTAAGATACTTAAGGTCACATTTAGCTGCTGGTTCAAAAGGGGAATGTACTAGAGCTTACAGTACCAGACTGAGATCCCGCAGGGGAGTAAGGTCCTTAAAAGGTCATCTCAAAAGTAGAGTGTTTTGCAAGAAAGCTCTGCACAATTTGTGAAAGGCTACTGAAGAACCTTTGAATCCAATATGCAAATTTGATATTGCTGGTAAATGAACTTTAATGGTTGAGGAACTAGCTCCTTCTTTAAAAAGTAAAGCTAAAAACTCCAGTATGTTATGTACCGGAGCTGGAAATGGCTCAATATGATTTTGCTGTACCCAGTAAATCTTTTCCATTTACTTGTATAAAGTTTTCATGTTGACGGTTTATGGGAAGATAAAAGAATATGTCAGACAGGGGAAGAGAGCATCAGTTGTCTGACTATTAACAGAAATGTAGAAAAAAGGCCATCAGCCTCAGATTTGATATGTTTGGATGGATCATGCCCATCAGGTGAGGCAGGAAGTCTGAAGTCAGATACAAGACCCAAGGTAGTTGAAGTAAGTGAGGCTAAAGGAAGGGAAACCAAATCTGTCGAGGCCAGTATGGTGTAATGAGGATGACTCTGCTTTTCAACCTGACAGCTTTCTGTAGAAATTTTGGAATTAACAGTATTAGTGGGTAGGCATAAAGTAGACTGGGGGGCCAATTGTGAAGTAGAGCATCAGTCAATGATTTCTCCTGTAGAAGGATTAGGGCAAAATAGCTGCTGCATTTGCTATTTAGGAGAGAAGCAAAAAGATCACAGCAATGCTGGCCCCATCAACAAAAAATCATTTTTGTCAAATTTCTTGTTCAGAGACCACTTGTGAGGTAAAAGAAAGTGGTTGGATGAGATTGCCGGCTGTCACACATCTCGACACAAGAGGTATGGATCTGGTCCCTCCTTGTTGGTTGATGTACCAGACTACTGTCATATTGTCCATTTGAAGTGCAATCATCCCCGACGGGAGAGCATCTTGGAAGGCCTGCAATGCTAAAAGCACTGCTCTCCTCTCCAAGACATTGATATGCATGTTGGCCTTGGACTGTTTTCCCCAGAAAATACCTCCCCACCCACTCCAACTGGGAAGCGTCCATGGTCACTATGGCTTTGGGCTGAAGGGGAATGAACATACAGTCTTGTAGAAACTGATCTGACTGAATTCACTTCCAGAGATCTCTCCTGCATGTCTGAGTGATCACCTCCAGAGATCTCTCCTGCATGTCTGAGTGATTCGTATGAGAGTTGACATGGGTTGGTAAGCATCAACCATTGTGTTACTAGCATCCATTGGAGAAACCTCATGTAAAATCTGGCTATAGGTACTAGTGTTATTGCTGCTGACATTGATCCTACAGCTTGAAGGACCAAGTAGGATGAAATCATGGTACTACAGACTATTTGTCTGACCTGTGATCTTGTAGTTTGAACTTTTGAAGAAGGCATTGAAACTGTCATTGACATTATGTTGAAAACCGCTCTTAAGAATTCCAAATTTTGAGTTGGTTCCAGTTGAGACTTGTCATAGCTTACAGTTATTCCCAGATAAGAACTAGTCTGGAGAACTTTATCTCTTGCCCTTATCAACTAACATCTGCTCATTATGGTAATGAGCAGTCATCTAGATATGGAAACACCTGGAATCCCTGCAGTCTCAAGTGAGCTGCTACTACTGCCATACATCTGGTGAATACCCTGGGAGCTATGGTGAGACCAAAGTGCAGAACTCTGAACTGGTAATGACCGTCTCCCAGCCAGAAGTGTAAGTACCTTCTGAATCATCTGTTCATCTTTATGTGATAGTACGCTTGCTGAAGGTCTATTGAGCACATCCAGTCATCCTTGCCCAGAAAAGGGAGAATGGACTTCATGACCATCCCAAACCTGGTGTGTCAAACTGACTTTTTCAAGTTTCTGAAATCCAAAATTGGTCTCCAGTCCCCTGTTTTCTTTGGCACTAAAAAGAACCTTGAATAAGTTTCGGATTCTATTTGGTCTGGTGGTACTTCTTGGATGACTCTGTTTTTCTAGCAGCTTTTGAATTCAAATTGCTGCTTCTTCCCTCAGACTGGGTGGAACATTGAGGATTTTCCTTGAGAGTGGAGGTGGAAGGGAAAAGGGTATTACATAGCTTCTGGAAATAATCCTCTGCACCTAAGTATCTTACATCTAGCCAGGTTCTCTGGTGCAGGGATAATCAATCTCCTGACTACCTCCACAGGTGGGAAAACGGGCCTCCTTTCAGGAGCACTAGTAGGTACTGTTCAAGAAAGAATCGCTGGACCCATGGTTTTGTGGGCCTCTTCTGCCATGGGGACAGTGTCTCTCCTCTGCCCCTAGGGGAAGTTCCTCCAAATGTGCCCTAGAAAGGACCCTAAAACATCCTGAACCGCATCTTTCAACTACCTGAGTGATTCCTTGAAAATTATCTTTGAGGGGTCAAAAAATGTACGCCCACTACAGACAGGGTCTTTCTATCCTTCTCACACCTGGATAATGTGTCTTTCACTTTGGGGCCAAACAAAGACATGCTGTCAAAAGAACCATTGACTAATGAAGACAAACAGCTCCACAAAATCACACAAGTGCATCCAGGCATGTCTCCTGATGGAAATGCCTGAACCCGCTACCCTTGAGGTTCCTTCAGCTACATGTGAAATGAGCCTCATGGTTGAATTTGAAATAGATTGCAGGGTAGTCAACTGAGAAGTTACACATGATTGGACCTCTGCAGAAATGGATCCTGAGACAGTATTTGACAGTTCCTTAATCAAATCCCTCTGTAAGCTTATAAAATGTACCAAATAATTCAGCAACATTAAGGTGTAGGCTGCTGAAGCATAGATATACTTCCCCAACCTGTCCATCGCCTTAGCCTCCCCGATAATTAGGGGGATGAACAGTGGAACTCTCTTCAGCAAGTTCCTTTTTGGTGGCCGCTGCCATGACCATGGCATCAACAGGCACCCCTTTAGCCCACAACTCCTTATCTGATGGTGGTGCCATAATCTTGTCTGGTCTCCTGCGTATGGGTTCAACTGTCTCAGATTCCTTCCATGCCAGCAAAGAGACCAAATTAATAACCTAGTCGGCAGGCAGAGTAACCCAGAAGTAGACGGGCCAGTAAAGAAAGCCTCCAGGAATACCAACTCCTTGGATGAAGGATTGCTGGACATTCAGCCACTTCCCTGTTTTAGGATCTCAAGGATTTCTCCAAATTAGACTTCTTCAGGAGGTGAACATGGGAACCCTTCACAACCTCAAAGGCTCATCACTCTGGAGACACACAGACCACAGCTCCAAAAAGACAAACATTTGGACCACTGTCCTCTCCCACTCTGAAAGCAATCTCTTTGAGGAGGAAGGCTGAGCAATCCAGTGCCGAAGATCTGAAGCACAGAAACAGCTTCTACAACTTTGGAGTAGAGTTCAACACCTCAGATCTGACAGGGAATCCTTGGCTCCAAGAGCCCTCCGGCATCGACAGAACTGGAGCACTCACAGTAAGCTTTGGATCGAAGCCAGATTTAGCCAGAAGGCTTGGATCCAAGGACTCTGAGACAGTTGAAGGAATGAGAGGAGGAACTTGAAGTGGGGTGTAGTCAAAGGACAAACCTCCTGACATGAAGGGGTAGGATCAGATACAACCGCCTGACTCTGCTCTGAGAGGATTTCCCTCACCACTCTCTCCACATCTTCCTCAGTCAAATTTCTGGAAGAATGAGTCAAAACTAGAGACGGGGCATGGATCGGTGACTCTACAAAAAGGGTGAGGGCACCCTTGAAGGCACCAGATCAATAGATGGTGCATATCCTGTCTTGAGCAGAGAAATAGGGCTTGAGGCAGTCGGATCCTATAACTTTTTTGTCAGCTTCGAGGTAGCTGGGTCCATCAATTTTTTCTTTTTCTTCGGATCCGAGGGTAAGGTCAGATCCAGATTTGATCTTTTCCTGGACAGCTCTGAAACAGGGGTGGATGATCTGGATGGTTTCGGAGATGAAGGCTTCAATTCTTTACTTTTGGGGGATTGAGACCCAGATACTGCCTCTCCAAAAGCAGAAGGTAGCAGCTCTTTTAAAATAAGTTTATTTTTCCTTTATACTACCACCCTGGGATTGAAACCATGGCAGATGGAACAATCCTCTTAAAGATATAAAGGGCCAAGGCAGTTAACACACAGAGTGTGAGCATCAGACATAGGAAGTTTGTCCACACTTAATGCACTTTTTAAATCCAATGGGGCCTTTTTCTGCCATAACTACAACTATAAAAAAACAGATTTAAGAAAGAACAGATTTTTTAGGACAGAAAAGAAGAAGAAAAATTACCAACAATGGTAATAAGCGGCTATAGCCAGTGTAGGAAAATACTACCAATAGTATTTTAAAGGAGTACACACTGTACGATAGTTCAAGAGAAAGTAAGGGATGGAAACTATATAGAATATAAGACAAATTAGAAAATACTATGATTTACAAGATAATTGTATTACTTATCTGAAAATGGTCGAGAGCTATGGTCAACCACATCTTTCACAAAAAGCAACAAACGAAATCTGAGCTAACTTAGGGTTGGTGCGTTATGGGTAAGGGAGAAGCTCAAGAGTTTTTTGGTTGCCACAAGCTTTAGTAATGGCTGAGTCAGATCCAAGGATAGAATCCAAATCCTTTAGTTGAGGATAGAATGAAAATTCACATCAGTTCAAAACATATTGGCATATCAGCTGCAAATGATATATATCACATATAATCTTCTATACAGTCATTGTCAACTGAACATTATATAGCTCATTAAATTCCTTCCGTCCTTTAAACCTCATTCTTCCTCGAGAACATTATTCTGCATGTATTGTTCCCACAATTCCAATTTTTTTCTATGCAATTTGTTCCTACCCTTTTCTAAAGATTCCATTTCCAGTTTTCATTTTTCTCTCTGTTACTATAGTCACTACTTCTAATATTGTCGATTTAGACTTTGATTTCCATTTTTTAGTAATTGATATTTTGGCAGCCACCAGAATTAAACTAAGCAAGGGCTTACAATGTTCAGGTAATTCAGATTCTGTATCACAGCTCAAAAAATTATTTCCTTAGTTACACCAATTTGCTCCTCCAATATTTCAGAGTATTCTACAGGGAATTTTTAAATTTTTCTTTCTCATTACTCACCCAAAAATATGTTCCCAATTACATGCTTCTTACCTATCACACCGTCAACATTTGCAAACTACCAGTTGAAAAATTCTTTGTAGTCTGCATGGGGTATAAAAATCTCTATGCAAACACTTCTAAGCAAACACCTGAAATCTTCAACACTTTGTTGTATATTTGGGAGCCACAGACATATCCTCCCCATTGTTTCTTTGTGAATTGCTTTTCCACTCTCTTCCTAGTCCTTTCCAACCTCCTCTAGTTAACTTCTTACAGTTATCTTACAATATTTATATAAGCCCTACTAATTATCCACTTTTTAATGGCAACTTCTTTTCTAGATTCTTCTAAGACCTCTACCAATACTGGTCTTTCACTTAAGATCCCCTTTTCTTTTCTTTGTCTATACTCTGATATCAATCCATGACAGGCAAGGCAGCCTTGTGCCTGCAGTCCAAATGTATTCATGGCCTCTTCCCATTCTATTTACCTTTTCCACTATTTATTGTTAATACCTTGGTTCCTTGGGACAGTTTTCTCCAGTAAACACCAACCCCTTGCCTATTCTCTGTACCCCCAATTGCAGTCATCCTTATTGACAGAATCTCCTTTCTCCATTCCCGTATTGGTTTTGTTCCTAGTATACTTTCTGCTACTTTATGAATATAGTATTCTGTATGGTTATTGTTATTCTTTTTAAAGATCTGCATTCAAAATCCCAGTCTCTCCTTATTTCTTGAGCCCCCCCCATTTCATCATCAGCCCTTTCCAGTTTGAATTATAACTTTCTGCTTGTGCTATGTATAGCAGAATTAACTGTGCAGCTCTGAAATATCCATTCAATTCAGGTAATCCCAAACCACCATGTTCTATTGGAAGGTTCAAAGTATCCCACTTGACTCTTGCCCTCTTTCCCATCCTGATAAAATCCTTCAATTCTTTATTAATTCCAATCTACAACTTTTCCACTGGTTGATAAAAATCTGCCTGACCTGTGCGTAAAACTAAAGACATTAAAAACATTTTCACTGCTTGTATCTTGCTATCCATATCCATAGAACAGATATTCCAATTTCTCAGTTTTTGTACCATCTTTTGTTTAGACTCTTCTCACATATCCTTAACTGCCATTACAGAATCCTTTTTAACCCATACTCTAAAGTACTTAAGTTTATCATGTCCTCATAAATATGGGTAACTGCTTAACCAACTTGTGTCTGAGTATAAACTTTACAGCTACAGCTTTTGTTTTATCTTCAATAACTTTATATGCCAAAAAAGACTTGAAACTGTCTCAGAATGTTCCACAACACTGAAATGTCATTTTTATTTCATTTTATCAGGTATAAAATAACATCATATGCAAACAAAGCCAACTTTTATCAATTACCCTACCAATTATATCCTTGAATTTCTGAGCCCCATATTTTCTTTGCCAATGGTTCTAAATGTAATGCAAATAAAAGAGGAAAGAGGACACTCCTGCCTAGTTTCTCTGTTCAAATAGAACTTATCAGAGAGGACTACCCCACACTTTAATATGCACCTCCAATTCCTCATATATCCTCCTAATTAACTGTATTATTGTGTCAAGGAATGCAAATCATCCACTGCCCTGCTCCAGACACACCAAAAACACTGGTATTTTCTTATATTCTGCTTCCCTCTGGACCATCACCATTCTATTAATGTTGTCAAATGTTTATCTCCCCTCCTCAAAAACACATTGAATCATATCTATCCATTCTGGAAACACCTTTGCCATTCTATTAGCCATTATAGACAAACAATTTATAATCATGGTTTAGAATCAAAACTGGCCTGTATGAAGCTGCATCTGATGGGTCATTACCATCGTTTGGTATTACAGCCACCACAGCTTTCTTCCAGGATGTTGGTGCTTCTCCACCTTTTAAAAAGAAGTTATGCACACACCATAACGTTTCATGTTTGTAGTCCATCTCGCCCTTCATTCTTACATATGGGTTCAGAGCAGAGGCCTATTACAAAGCTCAAAATCTCTTAGTCGGCTCCTGGTTAGGTAGGTATCCCATAGTGCACTAGTACAATCCCCAGATCTTGTTTGCTGCTAAACTATAGAAAGAGAAAAAAAGGTTATCCAGAAAGAACAGCAATAATGAAAGGTCTCCCCCCCCAGCAACGCTAACACTATCGTGTCTCCAGATCCTTCCAGGATGGGGGTAGGTGGGTAGGTTCATAATAATGAAGGGTGAGATGGACTACAAACATGGAACGTTATGGTGAGTACATAACTTCTTTATGTTCTGTAGGCCTATCTTGCCTTCATTCTTACATATGGGACAGTGCCCCTAGCACCATATTCTTGGGTGGCTCACAGGAATATACTCCTGAGTACCGTAGAACCAAAGGAGGCTCTACCCCCCTTGAGGTCAAATCCAATTTGTAATGAGTAATAAAGGTATGAGGGGTTGCCCAAGTTGCTACTGCACAAATACTGTCAACTGGAACTCTGGCTTGGAAGGCAGCAGAAGTGGACAGAGATCTTTTAGAATGAAAAAGTTCCAAAACACAAAACGCTGGTACTCGAAAACAAAAGGCAACTGTAGACTGTAGAAAAACACTCTTTAATTCCTTAAGCACTACAAAAGCTTTTCGTACGCACAATGTACGAACTTCATCAGAGGACAAACATTTTTTAAAATTATCCACATCCTTTAAGTAACTTCCTGCTAGTCAGCTGATGTATCGTTACTAATCATATTAAAATTTTTAATTACTTAAAAAACACTAAACAGTTTAAATAGTTTAGAGATTTAAAAAGTTAAACAACCAGCATCAATTCAATTTGTAAGAACCTTTTAAAACATACATTAAAATAAAATATTTCAAAAAGTAAGCTTTTGAAAAAGCTTCCGAACTATTAAAAAATAACTATAGGCAGCTTGCTAACCTAATGATATTTTATTAGTAAGTTCTACCATTCAACTTAATATGTCTATATTATAGGTGTTTATAATTGTTTCATATCTCAGAGCCATATTCTAATGTAAAAATTAATAAATCTGTACCTACTTGGAATTATGTAATAAGTAAGTCTTATGTTGCTATTAACATTCAAATATATATATATGTGTATTAACACAATTGATAACTAATAAATTACAAATATATATACACATTTATTAAAAATAATACTGTATACCATATTGACAGTATTTTGAATAATGTACCAAATGTACATAGAGAAAATTAAAGAAAATAAACCAAAGAAAAGGGAAGGAAAAGAAGGGGGGAAGGGAAAAAGGGGGGGAAAAGGGGAGTTGGGGGTTGTGTGGGGAAGGTAGTGAAAAAGGGGAAATGGGGATGAGTGAAGGAAGGAAAAAAGGAAAGATATAAGGAAAAAGTATAAGAGAAAAATAAAGGGAAGAAAGAAAGAAGAAGATGAATTACCTTGTAAGGCTACGAAGTTTTAAAATAGGCATAATGGAACAGATGTCATTTAATCCGGGTAGGCAATATGAAAATAATCTAATCTGCCAAATAAGTTCCAACCGTTCTAGTTGTAATTCTATTGGTCCCCCTCTAACGTTAGATGTAAGTTGATCCAAAATCCAGAATTTAAAATGCAGAATTTAAAATGGTGATCTGGACATTCACTAATGTGCCTTGCAAGAGCATTCTCACCATTACATTTTTTAATGTTGTACACATGCTCATATATTCTGTCTCGGAGTCTTCTAATAGTTTTGCCAACATAGAAGCAATGGCATAACTGGCATATTGCCAAATATATAACCATCTTTGAATTACAGTTGTTTTTGAATTTACTTCTTAGATCTTAGACTTCCTTATATCTTTCCTTTTTTCCTTCCTTCACTCATCCCCATTTCCCCAGATAGAAAACCTTCTCCATTTGCTAGTGTATAACTTCCTAGTGGTAGGTTTATGCGAAGACATAAGGATGTGTGTCACAACAAGTGAAAGATCATGAAGCCTGACTAAGGATGGAAGTGGTGCAGCCACGCTGTCAAGTTGAGGGTGTGGAGGCAAGGGTGAAGGGGGCCTGACGTGTGTCAAGAGGTCTGGCACTGGGTGCAGAGTCCATGGATCGTCTATTAGATGAGCCCCAAAAAAGGGGAACCAAATCTGCCGAGGACGGTAAAGAGTGATGAGAATCATCTTGTTTCCCAATAACTTTGCTTTCTGTATCACTTTGGATATGAGCGGAAAGGGGGGGAATGCATAAAGGAGTACCGGGGGCCAATCATGAACAAGTTCGTCTCTCAGTGACTTCCCTGGAAGGGGGATAAGGGAGAAATAGCTGCTGCATTTGGCATTGATCGGGCTGGCAAAGAGATCGCAGTAAGGCTGTCCCCATTTGCGGAAGATCTGTTCTGCTACTTCCTGATTCAGAGACCACTCATGCAGCATCAAGACTGCCCTGCTGAGAATTGTCGGCTATCACACTGGTTGTCCCAGGGATATGCATTGATACTAGAAAGCGTTGGGAAGATATCACCCACTTCCAAACACGAAGAGCCTCCCAACAAAGAGGGTAAGATCTGGTTCCTCCTTGCTTGTTTAGATACCATACAGCTGACATATTGTCTGATTGGATTGCCATTTTCCCTACAGGAAGAAAGTTATGAAGTGCTTTCAAAGCTAGAAGCCATGTGCCTTGGACAGTCCTGCCTAGATAATGCCCCCCCCCCCCCATCTGTGAGGCATCCGTGGTCACAGTAGTAATGGATTGTCGAGGAAGGAATGGAATGCCTGTTGTCACCTGATCAGGTTGAATCCACCAGCGAAGGTCCTTTTTGCAAGACTCTGTTAAGAGGATATGGTGAGATAGAGGCAGTTGTTGAAAGGACCACTGGGAAAATAGAAGCCATTGAAGAGTTTGCATATGCAATCTGGCTAGGGGGACTAGAGTTATGGTGGAAGCCATGGTCCCTAAGAGTTTCAGCACTGTCTTTACCTTGACTTTCTGTAGAGGAAGTTGACTGAGAATTTGTTGCATGAGGTTATGAACTCTGTCTGCAGGTAGATGAGATAGCATGTTGACTGTCTACTTCTGCACCTATTAGAAGTCACAAATTGAAAGGGCGATAAGGCAGACTTTTCCCAATTTATTGTAATCTCCAGCTGGGAACATAGCTGGATGGTAGAATCTCTGGTTTGTAGGAGTAGGTGCCTGGTGGTGGCGGTCAGGAGCCAGTCGTCCAGGTACAGAAACACTTGGAATCCACAACGTCTCAGGTGAGCTGTCACTACTGCCATACATTTGAGGAACACCCTGGGGGACTGTGGTGAGACCAAAGGGCAGAACATGAAATTGGTAATGGCTGGCTTCCAGCCGAAGCATAAAGGACTCCTCAATGCTCTGTCCATTTTTACATGGTAGTACGCATCTTGGAGGTCTATGGAGCACATCCAATTGTCTTCCCCTAACAGAGGGAGTATAGACAGCAGTGTCACCATCCAGAACCTGGCCTTCTTTACGGATTCGTTTAGTTTGCTGCGGTCCAAGATGGGCCTCCAGTCCCCCTGTTCGTTTTGGCACTAAAAAGAATCAGGAGTAAGTTCCGAATCCTATCTGGTCTGCGGGGATGGTTTGGATGACTCTCTTTGAAAGCAACTTTTGCACTTCTACAGTTCTTGATCCCTGTGATGGGGTGGAATATCCAGGATCTTCTTGGGAGTGTGGGGTGGAAGAGAAAAGGGTATGTAATAACCTCTGGTGATTATTCTTTGTACCCATTTATCTTGGGTGATGTTTAGCCAGGCTGCTGGATACAAAGATAGGCGACCCCCGACTGGCTTCAGAGAAGCACAGCCGGGCCCCACATCAGGAGCACTGATAGGGACAGCCTCAAAAAGAATCACGGCCACCCTGGTTTTGTGAACCCCCCCCCTTTCCTCTAGAGTGACGTCTACCATTAGCTCCCCCTCCTCTGCCTCTGAAGGAGAAATCACACTGTGCATCCAGGAAAAATCTCTGGGACTTCTTGAACAACATCTTACCACCTCTCTAACCCTTGGGATATGGTCTAGAAGGGACAGTAAAATGTACTCCACGGCAGAGAGAGTTTTCCCTTCTTGTTCGCACCTGGTGAGTGTATCTTTTACCTTAGGTCCAAACAGAGAAGAACTGTCAAAGGGAGCGTTAGTAAAGGTAGACATGAAAGGCTCCACAAAATTACATATGCGCATCCAGGAGTGCCTCCTAAGGGAAACACCTGAACCCGCTGCCCTGCTCACTCCATTAGCTGCACAGGAGATCAGCCTCATGGAGGAGTTCACGATGGAATTTAAGGTGGACAACTGAGCAGTCACCTTCTCAGGGACTCCTTCAGTAGATGTACCTTGAAGAGTATCTTTTAACTCCTTGAGAAGATCTCTCTGAATCCTAGTAAAATGTGTAAGATAGTT
Source organism: Protopterus annectens (assembly GCF_019279795.1). Taxonomy (NCBI): domain Eukaryota; kingdom Metazoa; phylum Chordata; order Ceratodontiformes; family Protopteridae; genus Protopterus; species Protopterus annectens. The sequence goes on from NC_056738.1 coordinate 191,651,014, forward strand.
CAGCGATCTGAGAGTAAAAGCCACTGAAGAGAAGATACACTTCCCGTACTTATCCATCATTCGAGACTCCTTGTTCAGCAGATGGACAGATGAAGAAGTCTCCACTAGTTCCTTCTTACTGGCCGCCATCACCACCATGGCATCTACAGGTACGCCCTTGGACAAAAACTCTTTCTCTTTTGTGGCAGAGAGAAATTTATTGGGTCTTCTGGCGACTTGCTCCATGGCATCAGGAGTCTCCCACACCTTTCGACTAACCAGGTCCAAGAGTTCGTCGAAAGGTGGAGACACCCAAGAGGCTGAAGGTTGAGACCCAAAAGCCTTCAGGCACAATGACACCTCTTCAGAAGTGGGTGACAGTGGGCCAGCAGCCTCTCTGCTTTAGGATCGCCAAGATGTCTACAAAGGAGACATCATCACAGGACGACTTGGGGCACCCTTCTTACTCCTCTAGGTCAGTGTCGGAGGTGATGGACTCATCCGGGGAGTCTACATGCTTATTAAATAGCAAAGATGTGGTAAAAGTGCCCAAAACATAACTAGTAATCCAAAATTAGGCACCAGAGACCAGCAGTTCCAACACACAAGTTCTATGAGACGTAAACGTAAGGGGAAGTGTTTTTATCAGCGTTTATGTTATTTGTGGATGTGTGTTCCTTTTGCTGTGTTTGAACATTAAATTACTTGTGTGTTGGAACTGCTGGTCTCTGGTGCCTAATTTTGGAGTCTACATGCTTCCTCTTGCATGTCCTCTTCCGAGGGGGCTCCTCAGAAGGGTATTCTGGAGAGGTCTCGGAAGACTGGGGGCCACACAATAGGGGCTCCTGAGGCTGCGGGTCTCTGCTGTCAAGAGAGAGAGAAGGTGCTGAGACAGAGGTCGGTGCTTGAGGGGGAAGAGTATGGTACCCTTGTGCTGAGCTGATGAGTGAGACAGCACGCTCCTCATCATCTCAAAAGCAGATCTCTCCGGCTCCGAAGACAGCCCCGGTTCTGAGGAAATGGAGGTTGTCCTCGGCTCCAGAGCGACCAGCTCTGAGATGGATGTAGGGTCCGAGCTCACCCTAGCTGACGCACTGAGAGGGAGACTCGGCACCGAAGAGGTTTGGGTCCAAAGTGTCCCCGTCAGGGCTGACCGGTGAGCTTCAGCTCCTAGACACCATGGACGGTGCCAAAGGTGTCGGAGTGGAACTCGGCTCTGAGACAGCCACAAAAGGAGATAGAACCGAGGGTTCCACAACAAATGGCACCGAAATCTCAGGCTCTGAAGGCCCAACTCAGCTCGGAGGAGGAACCACAACAGGGAGAATGGACTCAGATGGCTCCGGGACTGACTGGGTTGGAGCCAACAATTATTTGGGCAAAGCAGATGACTTCAAGAGTCTAAGCACTACTCTCTCCACATTTTCTTCTGACAGGCTCTTGGAGGATCTGGATGACAGGGTAGTCGATTTGGATCTCTGTAAAATTGGAGATCTTAAGGTTGGGGAGACTGGCAAAAGATCTCTGGATCGGCTTTGATGCAATTTTTCAGTAGTCTGCTCTGAAAAGCTTGGGGCAGACACTGCAGTGTTAACATCAACAACCTCGACTGGCTCCGGGGACAGTGGAGCCCAGGAGGTAGAAGTTTTATCTAGTTTCAATTGTTTCTGAGGAGGTTCCGATAAAATAGTTGGTGCCGGAGAATGTCTCTTGGCCGACTTGACCTTCTCTTTTCTGGATGAATGGGACTTTGATGATGAAGAAGAGCTTGCTAAGTCTTCCTCAAAGGAAGGCTTGAGGAGAACTTTCAGAATTAACTTGTTCTTATGCTCCTGGAGAACTCTGGAGCTAAAGGAATGGCAAAATAAACAAGTTTCCTGCAAGTAAATGGCTCCAAGGCAATAAACACAATTACTGTGGCCATCTGTAATTGACATCTTCTGGGAGCACTTTATGCATTTTTTAAAACCTCAAGGTTTGTGATCTTTGGACACTCTAAACATATTTATCAGAGCTCTATAGACAATGAGAAGGAAAACAAGGTCCTCTAATTTAAACGGGCCTCACCCTAAGACAGATACACAACAAACACAATGAGGACTAGGTCCTCCAACTTAAATGGGCCTAGCCCTAACAAGCACATACACAGAAATGAGAGACTAAGAGGACTAGGTCCTCTAACTTAAACGGGCCTAGCCCTGTTAGTAAAATTCAAAGATAACAGAGGACTAGGTCTTCTAACTTAAATGGACATAGCTGGAAAGGGAGCTAAGCTGGAGAAAAGCAGAAAACTAAGCAGCAGGCAAAGTACGAGATAAACAACACTGCACACAATCCTCTTAATCTATAAAATTGAGAAAACAAGGCTCCAATACGAATGCGGACCTACAAAGATATAAACTGCATCAAAACTAGTATAAAAACACTGCACACAATATAAAAGTCCTAACACAAATGCGGACCTACGTAATATTAAATGTATAGAAACTAACACACAGGATACCACACAGAGAACAACAAGGGCCAAATGGCCAACAAGTTCTCAAAAAAACTAAGTAAATAGCAAAAACACTTCTAAACACTATCTTTAAGATAACAAACACTAATATTAAGTATAACTAGATAAAGTATCAGTAAAAGACAATAATAATGAAAAAAGTTTTGAACTTGGCCACGGCTAAGCAAGAAGCACACTTCTGAACTCGTAGACACGACAAACGAGATTTGGGGATTGTACTAGTGCACTATGGGATACCTACCTAGCCACGAGCCAACTAACAGACTTTGAGCTTTGTAATAGGCCGAGTCCAAACCCATATGTAAGAATGAAGGCGAGAAAGGACTACAGAACATAATATGTTTAAACAAAACCTTCCAGATCTTTATCACATTCTTCCCCCAGCTTCCAGACTTCCACAGGAATACCATCTGTTCCTGGAGACGTTCCTGTAGATTGGTTATACACGACAATTTTTATCTTCTCTCTTCCTATCCTTTTAATAACTGAGCTTAAGTTACCTTAAATATTTCCATTTGTACTTCTTGATTTCCACATTTCTATCCCTTATAAAGATTTTCATACAATTTCAAAAATATTTCTAATACAGGTACATAATTTCTGGTTATTTTCTTGTTATAGGCTCCCTAGGCTTGGCAACAACCTCTTCTACTTTCTGCTGCCTGTTATGTTGCCTGACCCATTGTGCTAAAAGCTTTTGTGCTCTGGAGTTATCATCAAGAAATGGTTAATAGCAATTCTTCTACACTCATGTATATTATCAAGGTAGTCCCTTATTTTCTCTTTAGCACTCTGTAGCTGTGCCTCTTGTTCTGTGAAACAACCCCATTCTGTAATAATTTAACCTTTTTGTTAGTTCTTAATCATCTCTTTTTTTTTATTTCTACATTATTTGTAAACTCCACTTTCATTTTATCCCACTTCCTAGCTATATTTTCTGAAGAAATTTCTATCTTCCCTTATAACTCCCGAATAATTTCCACCACCTGTTCCTTAAATTCCTCTCTGGTTAAAAGACAGGCAGGGAAGTGCCAGTCTCAATTATATTTCATTACCCTGCAGTTTTATTTTAGTGCCTCCTCTGCCATGCGTGCAGCGTCTTCCATTTGAGTTCCCTCCTCTGCTCCTTGGGGAACTATCTCCATGTGGACCTGGGAAAGGACCCTGGCATGTGGACCTGGGAAAGGACCCTGGAACTTTCTGAACCATGTCTTTCAACAACCTCATTGATTCCTAGAGAAGGTTCTTTGAGAGGTTAAAAAACATACCCCCACTGCAAAGAGGGTCTTTCCATCCTGTTCATACCTGAAGTGAGTGTGTCCTTTACCGTAGGGCCAAATAACGAACTGCTGTTAAAAGATGCACTGATGAACAAGGACTTAAAGGGCTCTGCAAAATTACACAAGTGAATCCAGGCATTCCTCTGGATGGAAATGCATGAACCCGTTTTGCCCTTGAGGTATCTTCAGCTGGCATGAGAGATGAGACTGATGGACGAATTAGAAATAGATTGCGAGGCCACAGATGTCTGAATCTCAGCAGCTGTGTTCCCAGAAAAGGATTTTCACAGTTCCTTTATAAAGTTCCTTTGTAGTCTTGTAAAGTGTGCCAGGTAGCTCAGCAACTTAACGGCAAAGGTGGCTGAACCATACACACACTTCGGCAATCTGTCCAAAGCCCTAGACTCCCTGTTAGGGAGATGGGCAGAGGAATTCTGATCAGCAAGTTCCTTCTTGGTGGCTGCCATACAGGCACTCTCTTGCTCCAAAACTCCCTTCCTACAGATGGTGCCAGAATTCAATCCAATCTTCTGGGGACTGGCTCAGCTGTGCCTGGCTTCTTCCATGCCTGCCTAGACATCAAGTCAATGAGTTCATCAGCAGGTGGAGTTACCCAAGAGGTAGATGGGCCAGACCCAAAGGCCTCCAGGAAAACTGATTCCTCTGGGGAAGGGTTATTGGTAGAACAATCACCCCCATCTGCTTAAGAATTTCAAGGATGTCTCTGAATGAGATGTCTTTGGGTGGTGATCCTGGAGACCCTTCCCTTTCATCAAAAACAGCATATTCGGTGATGGACTCCTGAGGGGAGTCCAAGTGTCTCCATTTGCACTTCCTCTTCCTAGGGACTTCTTTGGTGGGGTGCTACAGAGAAGTGTCGGAAGAGATTGTTAATACCCTATTGGGTAACCTGGAGACCTTGGGCTGGCTGTCCCTGTGGCATAGAATGATGAGGCTCAAGGTGCAAAGACACACAGGATCCAGAAGGAAGATCCAAGGGAATAGGAATTGTCTGTCCTGACAAAGCAGAGAACACTCTCTCTACCATCTCAAAGGCAGAATGATTCAGGGAGAAGGAAGCCAATAGAGCCGAGAAGCCACACTTCCGCTCCATCGGCTCCCTCTGCCCCAAAGGCAGTCCACCCGAGGCAGAGATCAGAGCTGAGCAGTCCAATGCTGAGGCTTTGAAGGGAAGAGATGGCTCTAAAAACTTTGGAGTTGACTCTAATGCCTCAGATCTGACAAGGATGGTTCAAGCAACAAGAGATGCCCAGTTCTGAAACAGTCAAATTTGGTGCACTCAGAGAAAGCCTCACAGCTGAAGATACTAACATCTTTGTATCCAATCCAGATGGTCCTGGAGACTAGGATCCAAGAGCTCCAAAATGATAGGTCAGATCAGAGAAGGAGCTGAGTTTGGTGGAGTAGTACAAACAATGGCTTCCTGACCCAAAGGGGTAGGAGCTGGAAGAACTTCATCTGTACAAGTGCTGAGAGAAACTTCCTCATCATTCTGTCCACATTAGCCTTTGTCAGACTTCTGGAAGCATGAGAAGAAGCTACTGATGGGGACCTAGAGTGCCATTGGGATTTGAGATAAGGGGAAGGTACTCTAGAGGGTACTGGGTCTATGGAGTGTGAATACCTGGTCCTGGGCAAAAGCCCCAAATCAGAAGAGCTAGCATCAGAGGAAGATTTTCTCGACTCCAACACCAGATGAACAGAAGCAGACTTTAGATCTGACTTATGCTTCTTCTATGGTGGTTCCTTGGCAGTTCCGTGATAGGTTCATTCGAGGGAGTAGAGAATCCCAAAGGCCTTGAAGACTTAATTGAAGGCTCCTTTAACTTAGATTTGGGTGGTTGTGCCCTAGAAATAGCCACTGAAAAGGATGAAGGTAACAATCCTTTCATGATTAATTTATTTTTCTTATCAGTGATTGATTACAGGTTGAAGGCCTTATAGATGGAAGAATCTACCTGAAGATGTATACACACAAAATATATGCATCAGGAAAAAGCAACTTGTGCCCGCACTTTTGGCACTTTTTAAAGCCATAAAGACCTTTTTCAGACATTTTGAAAATACTGAAACAAAAATAGTAGAAGAAAGTTTTTTTTTTAACTAGTACAAAAAGAAATAAAGAAAAATTACCAACAATGGTAATTAGAACTACACTAAAAAAGTGTAAGATGGAAGGGGAAAGAAGAGATTACCAATCATGGTAATAAGATTATACTGAAAAGTATAAAAAGGGAGGATCTAGTGAGGAAAAAATCTAATATCTTATAGGGAACAAAAAAGGAAAAAATAAATTTTATCTCTATACTGAAACGCTCAAGAGCTCAAAGCAACCACGTCCAAATGCGAAAGCGACAAATGAGATCTGACGTATGTTAGAAACTGGTGCATTATGAGTAAGGGAGAAGCTTTGGAGCATTTTAGTGGCTATGAGCTAAAATAACGGCTGAACTGGATCTGAGGGTCAGATCCGAACCAAACTGTTGAGGAATGAATGAAAATTTTCAACATCAGATTACTATTTAATACAGGGGCTCCAACAGTCACAGAAGAGGGGATAATGGAAATAAAGGTAAATTTGTAGTAGTAAGAGGCTGTTGGCAAGGGAGGTGGATTACTCTGGCATGTATTTATATTCCACCAAAAATGCTGTTATGGAGCTTAAGAAATTTTGGGGAGAAATAATTGGCTTTCAGCAAGGAATATTACTTGTAGGTGGTGACTGAAACTTGATTTTTAACAGTGAGGATATATCCGGGGGACCTAGAAGGGGAAATATAACAAAACAGGATAGAATTTTTAAAGAAATGTATCAAAATACTTGGTACAGAAGATGTAAATTCAGTATCAGAAACTCAGAGAGAATTTACACATTGTTCCCCAAGGTACAATAACTGGGCTAGAACAGACAAAAATTATATTTCACAGGAATACGTGTATTTAATTGAAAGCTTCAACACGCATCCAAAAAGCATTTCAAATCCTGTGCCAATAACAACTAAGATAAAAATGCAGGGCAGTGCAATAAATATGAGACACTGATGCTTCCTCACCTACTTGTTAAAAAAAGAGGAATTTAAGGAATGGATAGTGGAAATTACTGAAGAACTATTAGGGAAGATAGACATTTTTTCATAAGTTATAGATAGTGAGTGGGATAAAATGAAAAGTGGAGTTGAAAAGTAGGGTAGAAATAACAGAAAAAGAGATATAGTAAAGAAGTTATGCACTCACCATAATGTTCCATCTGTGCTGCTCATTTTCATTCTTCCTCAACGGATGGGTCTTGGATCCAACTCAGCTGCTTCTACCAGATCCTCAGATCCAAAACTCTTGAGCTCCTCCCTTTACTCATAATGCCCCACCAACATAACATACCTCAGATCGAGTTTGCTGCCCCTAGAGATAAAAGGACAATACCTTAAAGAAAATAATAAAAGGCAAAATAAGAAAATGTGATGGAGCTCAAACAATAAACAAAGGTTGCCAAGAGAAACTCTTAAGTCTTTCCAGAAGCAAACAGAAGGGGGCAGGTGGGTAGGAAGTTGAAGAAGAATGAAAATGGACAACACAGATGGAACATTATTGTGAGTATATAACATATTTATCCAATGATGTTCTTTTCATTTCTCAACTGATGGGACACAGTCCCCAGGTAGTTGAGCCTTAGGCGGCACTCATGAAACAATATTCCGGAGTACTGTGGAGCCAAAGGAAGCTCTTTTCCTGGAAACCAAATCCAGTTTGTAAGCAGCAATAAAAGTATAAGCACTAGCCCAAGTTGCAGCTGCACAAATGTCATCTATGGTAGCCCTTGACCAAAATGCTGAAGCGTCTACCCTAAACCTTGTGGAATGAGATCTAAGAGGCTTAGGCAAGGATAATCCTCTTTTACTACAAACAAAGGAGATACAATCAGTTAACCATTTGGCCAGTGTAACTTTGGAAACTGGCTTGCCCAGTTTGTTAGGGGAGAAAGGGACAAACCACTGGCCAGACTTCCTGAAAACCTTGGTTATATGGAGATAAAAACAGAGTTGTCTATGGTCATCTAAAAGGTGGAGCATGTACTCTCCCTTATTTGAAAATTTTGGAATAAAGACCAGGAGGTTAATGATATGATTAATGCTGGACTCAGAAAGTACCTTAGGTAAAAAAGATGGGTTGGTCTGCAGGGACACACTGTATTTATGGAAAACCAGGTAAGAAGATTTGAAGATAGAGCCTGGACTTCAGACATTCATCTCAGTGATGTGACAGCAACTAGACAAATGGTTTTCCAAGAGAAAAATTTTAGAACTGAACTGGCTGAAGGTTCAAAGGGAGTTTGAGTCAGGGTCTGTAGCACAGTAGTTAAAATCCCAAGGAGTAGAAGGATCCTTTAGTGTAAGTAAAGAGGTCCCTTTAAAAAAAGCTTTACATTATTTAGAAGAAGCTACAGCAGAATTATTTTCACCTAGATGGAAATTCGAAATGGCATCCAACTGGACTTAAAAAAAAAGCTAGCCCCTTCTTTGAAAATTGAAGCAAAAAATCAAGTGCAGTCAGCACAGGGACAAAAACAGGGTCCAAATCCTTGTTAAGTGCCCAGAATAGAAATCTATTCCATTTACTTTTGTAAATCTTTCTAGTAGAAGCTTTTGACAAGATGACAAAATATGATGGGCTGGGAAGGACAGCCTGGACTGTCTTGCAATCAATGGAGTTGGAAAAAACATGTGGTCAGTTTGAGGCCTGTTATGCCTGGATGAGGCATCCCTGTCAGGTGAGACAAGAGGTCTGGAGTGGGATCTAGTATCCATGGCAGAAGAAGATGATGACAGAGGAAGGGGAACCAAATTTGATGAGGCCAAAAGAGGGAAATGAGGATAACTCTGCTCTTCAACCAGAACGTTTTCTGTAGAAATTTGGGAATGAGAGGTATTGGTGGATAAGTATAAAGGAGACTGGTGGACAAATCATGGACTACAGCATCTCTTGGTGTCTCCACCATTGAAGAGATCAGGGCAAAGAACCTACTACACTTGTTGTTAAAGGTTGAAACAAACAGGTCACAGCATGGGTGGCCCCATCAATGGAAAATCCTCTCCATTACTTTGATATTGAGAAACCACTCATGAGATATTAGAAATGACCTGCTTAGGCTGTTTGCAATCATGTTGGTTTTCCTGGAATGTATGTTGCTATTAGAAAGTGAAAGGAAGAGAGCACCCACTGCCACACTCTTACAGCTTCTCGACAAAGCAGGTAAGACTTGATTCCTTCCTGTTTGATGATGTACCAGACCACTGATATTCTGCATCTGAACAGCAACTGAAGAAAAGTCTTGGAAGGTCTGCGGTACTAGGAGGATTGGCATCACTTCCAAGTCATTGATATGCGTTTTGGCCTCTTCGGGGGACCATGTAACTTGGACGGTCTTTCCCAGGTAGTGTCCTCCCACCCCAACTGGGAGGCATCCATGGTCACTGGAGCAGCGGGTAGGGGACGAACAAATGGACAGCCTTCAGACTGCTTCTTTTGATGAATCCACCAAAGAAGACATCTCTTGCATGTTTTGCTAAGATCCAGTATGGGTCTCAAGTCTCCCGTCTTCTATGGCATTAAAAGGAATCTTGAATAGGTCCCGGATCTGCTCTGGTCTGGGGGACCTTCTAGATGAACCAACTGCCCATGAGTTATCTTCAGCTGCATGGGAGTTCAGCCTCATGGGCACATAAGATATCTTAAGGTTGGCAAGTTGTGAGAAGACTCTGTTTTGGTCCCTAGCAGACATGGACCCAAAAAGAGATTTGAAAAGGTCTTTATTCAAATCTCTATGTAATCTTGTAAAATGTGCCAGGTAATACAGAGCAAAGGTTGCTTAAGTGTATACGTGTTTACCGAATCCATCCAAGGCCCTGGGCTCCCTGTTAGTGGGATGGACAATACAGCTCTACTCCACAAGTTCATTTTTGGTGGCCATTGCCACATCCATGGCATCAACTGGGACCCCCTTGCTTCAGTAGGTCCACTCCTTGAGAGGAGCTAAAATTTTGTCTGGACGTTTAGGGATTGGCTGCACAGTACCTGGATCCTTCCACACCCAGTGAGAAACAAGATCATCAGATGGGTAGTCGCCCAATGTATAGCCAGGCCAGACCTGAAATCCTCCAGGAACAATGATTCCTCCTGGGAAGGGGTACTGAACACCATCCATCTTTCTTTGTTAAAAGCTCTAGAATGTCTCCAAATGAGATGCCTTATGGTGTTGATCTGGGGAACTCCCCCCCCCCCCCCCCATCGAAATCAGTGTCTTCTATGAGACATTCTTGAGGGGAATCTACGTGTCTCTTTTTATACATCCTCTTCAGAGAGACCTCCTTAGTGACGTGGTCTAGAGAGGTATCAGAAGAGATAAGGATGCCCTGAGGGACCAAATGGAGACCTGATTGGGCTGGCTGTCCCAGTGAAATGGAAGAATGAGACTTGGAGCATAGAACCAAAGGAGGTAAAGTTGTCTGATCCATGAGGGGCAGGGATGTCATCTCTCTAAGTAAAGAGAAGACCCTCTCCACAATCCCAAAGGCAAAGCACCTGGGGAAACCAAAGTCAATGGCAAAGAAGCCAATATTTCACAAACAGTCAACTCCTGCAACCCCACAAGCACTCCACCTGAGGAAGGAGTCGGACCCAGGCTGTCCAGAGATGAAGCCCTGAGGCACAGAAATGGCTCCTATAGCTTCAGAGTCAACTGTAGCCCCTCAGATCCAGTGCTGATCCTTCGGTTCCAAATGTCCTCTGGCTCCAAAAGGCTTAGAGCTGGGCAACTCAGGGAAGTTACTGGAGTTGAAGAAGAACAAACTGTCTTCAGGTCCAGTGAGGACACCCCCCAGGGGTCTTGGATCTGAGGACTCCAAAATAGTGAGTTGGATTGGAGAAGGAATGACCAAAGGAGAAGTAGACAAAGGTCAGCTCAAGGATCCACTGGGAGTCGGAGCCAGGAGTACCACCATCTGGATCTGTGTTGTGAGGAATTTTCTCATCACCCTATTCACATCAGCCTCAGATCTCCTTGAAGACCTGAGCAAAGAGGTGGAGGATGGAGGTCTTGAATGTCTACAGGGGAATTCCTCCAAGAAGGGTGAATGGAGCAGAGAAGAGAATGGATCTGAAGTGATTTTAAAGTAGTCAGATCCAAGGTGGTCAGATCAGATTTTTTTATATATTTTAGCAGGAGGCTTTGAAGAAGGAGTGGAAAATTAGTGTGATCTGGTGACCTCTTGTCAGATTCTTTGTCTTTGGGAGAGGAGTCTAGCTTCCCCTTATCGGATTTCTTTGAGGGGTTTTGAGCCCCAGCTATTGAAACAGAAGTAGTAGCAGTGGGAGGGAGAAGGCCTTTCAATACCAACTCGTTTATCCTGTCAGTGTGAGCCCTGGTGTTGAACCCAAAGCAAAAAGTGCAATCTACATCTAAATGAGCAGCTCCTGAACAATATAAGCATTTCTTCTGGGCATCCAACTTTAGTAATTTATCCCTACAGGTGATGCATTTTTTAAACCTGGTAGGTTTGTTAGCCAAATTGGCCTAACTAAGCTAAGGGATGAAATAAATTACAAAAACTATTTTTTTTTTAAAAGGGAAAGAAAAAAGGAAAAAAAGGTAACTACCAAACCAACAATGGCAGTGCTAGAATACTCTAAAGAGCAGAAGAAAACGTTTTAAATAGAATTTTTTAAAATAACATATCAGCAATGGTACTATGGGAAAGTACCGAGAAATCGGTAACAACCGCACAGAAAAACATGAAGAAAAACTAACAAGTAAACAAGGGAGGTAGGTTAGAGTATGGGATTAAAGTAGGTAGTAGAAAATTTAACTCAAACTCACTATTACTCTAGAAAAACATCCAAAAGCTCAAAAGTGAGAGAATCTGCATCTGAAGCTGAATGGTGGCAAACGAGATTTGAGGTATGTTAGACTGTTGGGGCATTATGGGAAAAGGGAGGACCTCAAGAGCTTGGATCCGAGGATCTGGTAGATGTAGCAGTCAGCTCTAAGATCCATCAGTTGAGGAAAGAATGAAAATGATAACATCAGATCAATTATTATTTAGAGGGGCTGATAAAGATCAAAATATTACGGAATAAGGGGAATCTCACAGAACAAGAACAAGAGCAACTGCAGAGTGCTACACAGAAAATAAGAGAGTATCTGGATAATATGCAGGAGTTTAGAAAAATTGTTGTTAAGCAACTGTTTTTTAATAATAACTCCACAGCACAAAAACTCTTAGCACAATGACTTAGGCAACAGAAAGAAGAAAGGATTGTGGTAAACTTAGAGAGCCCATAGCAAGAAGAATAGCCAGATATCCTGTACAGGTGTAAGAGACATTTTGGAAATTTTCTGAAAATTTGTATAAAGCACAGGAAATCGAGAAAAAGTAAAAATGGAAATATTTATGGAAGATGTAAGTATGCCATGGTTAGGTATGGATGAAGCTCAACAATTACCAGTTAAGACAGGAAGAGATGAGATAAAAATGGTGACATATAATCAGTCTACAGGAATAGACAGTATATTCTTATGGAAGTCTGGTAGATAGGAGGGAAGAAAGTGATAAAGATGCATAAAGTTTTCTTTAACAATATTTTAAAAGGAGAGGAAGCACCAACTTCCTGGAAGAAAGCTGTAATGGCTGAAATACCTAAATATGGTAAAGACAGAATAGTTATGTAAAATCTTACCACAACCCTAGATGTCCTCCTCTTCTACATTGCAGTATTCATAACATGAGGGACTCTCTGCCTAAGTGAACCTGGGAAGGTCTAATATGAAGGATGCCTTTACGAAAAAGCTTAACCTCTAGTCTAGAGGCTAGGCTAAGGGAGGGGAGAGAGGTAAACATGCAGAAATGGCAGATAAGTGGGCTTTTACAGAAGAATAAGCCAATCCAACCTTAAGCAGCTCACACAAGTAAGATAAAATTAGAAGGCTATCCGCTGAAAATGGATTTAGCTGTTTCTTCAAACACTAGATGGAGAACATCTTCCATTTGGACAAGTAGGATTTCCTAGTGTTAGGTTTCCTGGCCTCTTGCAGGACTAGAAGCACATCCTCAGAGAAGAGGTGAATAAAAGAAGCCTACCACCCAGAGAGTTAGATTCAAGGTTGTTGTATGTGGGTGAATGACTGATCCCTTTTCTTGTGTGAGGCGGTCCATCCTGTGAGGTAACTTGTTATGACTGCCCTTGGCTAAATGCAGAAGTACAGGGAACAAGTGCTGTCTTGGCCAGAAAGGGGTCACCAACAAGGTTTTTGGTTTGTCCTGCTTAATCTTCAGCAGAAATGTACGAATAAGTGGAAAGGGGGGGGGATGCCTAAAGAAACACCTCCTTCCAAGATATTTAAAGGGCATCCACTTTCCATACCAGAAAACCTGGGACTTTTGCACAAAATTGTGGAAGCTGTCTGTGCACAGGGGAGGGAAAAAGATCTATTTGAGGTGTACTCCATCAGTGGAGAATGTCCAGAAATGCATCCCTGTGCAGCATCCATTCTTGGGATTGAGTCATGGACCTGCTTGGAGTGTCTGCCAGAGCATTTTCAGCTGGAGGAATATAACTGCTTGTAAGGTGACTTTTGATTGGGATGCAATCTCCCAAGCATGAACAGTTAACCTGGAAAGCAGATAAGACTTTGTTTCCCCTATTTGTTCACATACCAAAGGACTGCAGTACTGTCTTTGAACAGCTTCAGGGGGCCTGGGCAAAGTGAAGATTGGAAAGCTTGAAGAGCAAAAATCAAAACCATAATTTCTTTGATGTTTATGTGTTCCTTCCTTACAGAGGGGGACTAAAGACCCTGGACCTTCAGGTTTCCCAAGGTTGATCCCCACCCCAGGTCTGACGCTTCTGTGAACAGCTCCTGCAAAGGAAGAGGAGGCTGCAGAGGGAGACCTGGGTTTAGTGAAATTTGCTGAATCCACCATTGCAGTTCTTTATTCAGATACAGAAGAAAAGGAAGAACAAAATCCGTGGGATGTGCATGCTGGACAAGAGAGATTTCAGATACCACTGGAATTTCTTCATGTGGAGTTTTGTAGCATAGGAATAATGGATGTGATGAATCTTGGAAATCTGAGAAACTCCCTGGCTGTCGAGGAAGTGAGTGGAAGGAATTGCTGAAAGTAGGCTAAAACAGACTGCACTTTCTGAAGGGACAGAAAAATCATTATAAGATCTGACCTTGTCCTGCAAGCCAGGAAGACCTGGTCCTGAGAAGGAGTGAGGAAGAAATTCTTGTAACTGACAGTGAACCCCAGGCTTTGAAGTAAGATGATGGTTGTATGGAGATTCTCCAGCAGAATTTCTGGATGACTTGCTCAACTGAGCAAATCATCCAGGTAAGGATAAAGAAGTCTGCAAAAGGCAATAACAGGAGCCAAGCATTTTGTGAACATGTGTGAGGCCATTGAGAGTCGAAAGGGCAAAGCAGAGAACTGAAAATGAGATGAAGCAACAGAAAGGCCTGAGGCAGTACAAGTGGGAACAAGGTTTGGAGAGAGATCTTGCGGAAAGTGGCAACCTGAAGGAAGAGGTTGAGGTGAGACAGGTCTAGGATAGGTCTCCATGGGCCATCCTTCTTGGAACTAGAAACATCCTTGAGTAAAAGCCTCTTCCTCTTTGCTGGGAAGTGACTTCATGAATGGTTCCCTGTAAAAGCAAGTCCTGAAGTACCTGAAGGAAAAGAGAAAGACGGTCTTGTGTGGGGTGAGAGATACCCATGAAGTATGAAATGGACTTCCAAACCATGTAATATCTGTTTTGGACAATTAAAAGCACCCATTAATCTGTAGCAATGTTTGTCCAAGAAGAAAGGGAGTGAGAGAGGCACTGGAAAAGAGGAATATTTCTAAGACTGGGCAAGTAGTCACAGACTACTGGGTTTGTCTGAAAGGGGGCCTTTTGAGTAGTGGCAGGCTAAGTCCTGGACAAGCTTTGCTTGCGTGGCCCTTTCTTGGAAGTGGAAGGAGGGGTACAAGACTGATTCCTCATGAAATGTGCCTTAAAAAGATAATTCCTGTGGTATTTAGGAAATGGAGATACAAAAATATACTTAAGTTCCTGTAACTCATCCAAGATGGCTGCACATTGAGTAACATCTTATTTCTAGCGCTCCCAGTGTGAAAAAAGAAAACGCAGCAGAGAAGGTCAGTAGACTTGTGTTTATGGGTAAATTTCAGTAACTGGCTAGTAAGTGCACTGCCTGGATGCCAGGAATAAAGAAATACAGAAGACCTGGAAAATAATCAGCTACAAAAAGTGAGGAAGAATCACTGACTGGGGAAAGTTCTGCAGCTGTTCAGCAAAAAGCAACGTAACCTTCAGACATGACTTCCAGTAACCTACAGGAAGATGTAAGACAACTGCATACAGATCTGGTTAAAATAAACAAAACAGACTGAGTATATCAACACAAACAACAAAAGGCTGGAAAAAATGGAAGAAACTTTAAACAGATATTCAGATGAGATGATAAAGCTGCAAAAAATCAGAGGGTGAAATAAAGAAAAGGTTGGCTGAATATGAGACTGCTCAAGAACAGATGTTCCAAAAATAATAGTATTAGAGAACAGAGCATACAGGGAAAACCTCAGAATTTCAGCTATACCAGAGAAGCTGGAAGGAACAGTCTGCATTAATTTTATGAAAACACAATTAAGCAAATGGACTGGTACTTCACAGCAGGAGTTGTTAGTTGAAAGGGCACATCTTGTGCATGCTCCAAACCTAGCTATAAGAAAGCAACCTAGACCTTTAATAACAAAGATGCAATCCTACCAGCAGAAGGAGTTGATTCTGACAAAATTGTTGAAGAAGGATAAAGTACTAAAAGTGGGAGACAGCAGAGAGTTTGTGGAGAATGACTGCTCATTGTACAAAAGACAGAAAAGGAGCAAATTTATTCCACTATTCAGCAAATGTCAAGATGCAGGTGTGAGATTCAAACTGCTGTACCCAGAGGTCTTCAAAGTATTTTTCCCTGGAGGGACAAAATCATTTTTTGATGAAGTACATGCTAAGGAGGAAATACAAAAGTTTGTCCAACAAAAAGTAAGCTGTGAAACAGAACAAGATTCTGCTTCTTCTTCTGATAATAAAGACTACAGAGGGACTGTACCTGTGAAACCGTTTTAAAATTTTCAACAGAAAATGTTGGAGAGAAGGGAAGGAGCACGAGAGTTGACTAGAAGAATTCAGAGTACCTTGGAAATGAAGCAGATACAGGATTTCAGAGATGAACAATAATAAAACCAGTAACATAATATGGGATTACAATGCAATAATTATATTCGTGAAATATGACAGAACAAGAAAATATGCAAATACTGGACTTTTTCATAATTTGCTGGACTTGTGGGGGACTCTAAAGCACATGCTCTAACTCATGTCATTAATGTTCGGAAGAGTGCTTTGGGGAGGGGAAGAGGAGGGAGAAAGTTAACTGTAAGCAAATATTTTTTTCTTAAATAGCACCAATTTTGTGGCATGTAGTTTTCTTTACATGCTATAAAGTAAGTTTTGCCAGTTATTTTTAAGTGTAATGGGGATTGTAAACAGGTGATGCTGTTCTTTTTTCTTCTTTTCTTTCTCCCTTCTCTCTCCTTATTCAGTTTTAAGAAATGTAGGCACTGCAATGTGTGTGTACATATATATCTGGTTAAACAGCATCATAAAAGAAAAAAATAATGTGCATTTTCTTGTTCTTGCATGGGGAAATGACTGGACTAAAGACCAATCTGTAGCTAGTTTTTATGTTTTCATGGAAACAATCTGATAAAGAGAAACTGACTGCCTGGTTCTCATGTCTCCATGGAAACAATCTGATAAAGAGAAATTGGGTACGGTCTGGTGGAGAGTGACTGTCTAAGAGAAAAAAAAAAGAGAAATTGGCTAGGAGACAATGTTCTCTTAAAGCATTCAGGGGTTTTCCCAAAGTAGATAATGTTTTCTGAAAGCATGCAGGGGCTTTCCCTGAGGTAGTTAATGTTCTCTGAAAACATTCAGGGGTTTTCCCAGCTGGGAGAGTCTGTGAGTGTGGTTGTCAGTTTGGGACTTTTGTTCCTATTAGGACGGTAAAACTTCAGTATTTTAAGGTGCACATAGTTTTGTGTGTTAGTATCAAGTTAAAAGGTTTTAGGGGGTATTATTGGGTGGTTTTTTGGTTGTGTTTTCTGTTTTTTTTTTTTTGTTTGAGGACTTCAGATAAACTAAAAAGTTTTATAAGATGTGACATATGCTCAAATGTATAAGACAAAAAACAACTGTAAAAAAGTTCAACCTGTGAAACGATGTATGCATGTAAAGTGAAGTGTACATGTACCATAAATGTAGATGTTTTAGTGTATTCACCGTTGCAGTCATTACATTTGGGTAATCTGCTGGCAGGTTGCCCTCAGTCGGTCTGAATTCCAAAGTCTTGGGTCCTGCGTCGGTTGCTGTCTCCTCTTCCATGACGTCAGGTTATCAGGGGTATAAAACAAGCAGCCGACGCCATTTTCTTTAGTTTTTCTTGCCCCAGATGTCAGGTGCCCCCAAAAAAGTAGCAAAAAAAAAAAAAAAAAATATATATATATATATATATATATATATATATATATACACACACATATATATAAACTATATATACATGCATCAATACAAACTTTACCTTCATCTACAAGCAAATACACCACATAGGTTGTAGAAGATAGAGAAGGAAAGATAAACTCCAGAATGAAAGGGGGATGGTGGGCGGGTAACCTAGACTGCAACAGTGACTACACTTGAACATCTACATTTATGGTAAGTGTATACAACTGTACTATGTTCTTCGTGTTTCACTGTTGCAGTCATTACATTTGGGTAGAATCCCAAAGCTATGGATGGGAGGCTGGGGCTAAACAGCATTAGGGGCAGCTATAAGGCCCTGCGGAACTGCAGTGGCAAAGCCTGCCCTGGACTTAGAGTAGAGAGGCAAATGATAATGCTTTGTAAAGGTGTGAACAGAACTCCAAGTAGCAGCCTCTAGAATGTCTTTGGTCGGTACCCCTCTGAGAAAGGCTGCTGATGTAGCTGCAGCTCTGGTGGAATGAGACCTAATGCCCTTGGGCATAGGTTTGCCAGGGTGTAAGTAGCAGAAACAAATGCAGTGGCTTATCCACTTTGAAATAGTCTGCTTTGAAACAGCCTTTCCTTCTGATCCTGCAACATATGTCACAAGTAATTGCTCAGTTTTTCTTAGAGCTTTAGTCCTGCTCAAGTAGAATCTTAGCTGTCTGTGTACATCCAAGGAATGCAGAATTCTCTCCCCCTTGTTCTGCGGATTTGGATAAAAGGTTGGCAGATGAACAGATTGGTTAAGAGACACACTGGAAACCACCTTAGGCATAAATGAAGGATTGGTGCTCAGAGACACCCTGACTGGGTAAAATATGATAAAAGGCTCCACAGCCATGAGGGCCTGTAGCTCTGAGACTCTTCTTGCTGAAGTAATTGCTAGGAGAAGAGCTGTTTTCCATGATAAGAACTTTATATTTGCAGTAGCAGCTGGTTCAAATGGAGGCAGGGTGAGCTTTTCCAACAAATAACTGAGGTCCCAAGCAGGTATTAGTGATCTTCTGGGAGGCATTACATTTTTGGCTCCTCTAAGATACTACTTTAGTAAAGGATAAGAAAAGATTGGTGGCTCTGTATTGTAATGTGCTGAAAAGGCAGAGGCATGGATTTTTATTGATGAGAAAGATAGGCTTTTGTCAAGCATCTCAGTCAAGTATTGTAATATCTGAGGAATATTTGGTTCTGCTGTATCAGTTCCTTGTGCTTGATTCCAAGCACAGAATCTCTTCCATTTATCAGCATAAGATTTTCTAGTACTAGGCCTTCTGGATTCCAAAATGACATCCATCACAGCTTTACCGAGAGGTGTTGTTTGCATAACTACATGATCAGCCATGCTGCCAGGTTCAGTGTTTGGAGCTGATTGTGCAAGATCTGATTGTTTTACTGGGACAGTAATTGAGGTCTTTGAGGTAGGGTACAAGCTGGATATTGAGGCAAGTTCCTTAGGACTGGGTACCAGTATTGGCGGGGCCAGTCCAGGGCAATTAGTATCATCTTTGGTTTCTCTTGTCTGACTTTTAGTAGGACCTTGGGAAGAAGAATCAGAGGAAGAAAGGCCCTATCCTTCCAACTGAAGGATAGGGCGTCCACTTTCCATGCTTGTCTGTGATAAGTCCTTATGCAGAATCTATGATAATTTTGAGGAGAGGCAAATAGATCTATGTCTAGGCTCCCCCATTTCTTTGTTATCATGCTGAAGACTTGTGCATCTAGTTTCCACTTGTGAGGGTCCATAAGGTTTCTGCTTAAATCGTCTGCCAGAGTATTTTGTTTTCCTGGCAGGAATTGAACTTGAAGATGTACTTGGTAAGTCAAAGCTGTGTCCCCACAGTGCCATGGCTAGTCTGCAAAGTGGGTATGAGTGCGTGCCCCCCTGCTTGTTTATGTACCACATAATCTTGGTGTTGTCTGTCTTTATCAGTAGTTGTCCTGGATGAAGTAAGTCCTTGAAGGCTGTCAGGGCATTTTGAACAGCAAACATCTCTTTTTGGTTGATATGCAGATGCATTTGTTTTGCGGTCCATATGCACTGAATGCATCTTCCCGCTAGGTGGGCCCCCCATGCATAATCTGATGCTCCTGTTGTTAAGGTTTGGCTGGCAGAGGGTAGAGTGAAGGCCCGTCCCATGTTTTGGTGACATGCCTTTGCCCACCATAGAAACTACTGTTGTAGGCAGGGAATGAGAGGAATCATTGTTTCCAGACTGTGACAATGTTGACTCCATAAATGTTTTAGGTACCATTGAAGTTTTCTCATATGCAGTCTTGCATATGGAATCAGTAGGATGCAGGATGCCATGAACCCCAAAGCCTGCAGTGTTTGTCTCGCAGATAACTGGGTTTTTGTTGCCATCAGTTTGAAGTAAGTAGTAAGTTGCCTTTGTTTGTCAGGCATGAGGAAAGCCATCTGGGCAGTTGTATTCAAGTTTGCACCCAGGAATGTTATCTTTTGAGAGGGTACCAGTTGTGATTTCTTTTCGTTTATTGTGTACCCTAGGCATGTTAGAAGCCTTTTCACAAACGCCAGGTGCTGAAGAAGAATGTCCTTGTTCTCTGCTTGAATGAGATAGTCTTCCAAGTAAGGATATATTTGTAGACTTCTTTGTCTGCAAAAAGCAATTACTGGTGCCAGGCACTTTGTAAAGACTCTGGGTGCAGTAGATAAGCCAAAAGGCAGTGCAGAGAATTGGTAATGCATTAAGCCAGCCTTGAAACAGAGGTATCTTCTGCACGATTCCCTTATTGGGACATGCAGGTATGCCTCTTTTAGGTCTAATGTCACCAACCAAGCATTCTTGCCCAGCATGGGCAGAAGCTGCTGCAAAGTCAGCATTTTGAATGTCCAGGAATGTGTTCAAAATTGATAAATCCAGTATTGGCCGCCAGGCCTTGTCCTTTCTGGGTACCAAGAACAGTCTTGAGTAAAAACCTTGTCCTTTTTCCTGTTCTGGTACTGGCTGAATAGCCCCCATATCCATGAGGGACATAACCTGTTTCTGTGCCTCTGCCATTTGATTTTTTGACAGATCTGGCCAATCTTTTGCCATTGGCAGAGTATGGAAATGGAATCTGTATCCTTGTGATACTATGTTTAGCACCCACTTGTCCTGGGTTATTAACTGCCAATTTTGAGCAAAAAGTGCAGATTTCCCCCTAAGGGTGCTGCCAAAAGGTAAGTGCTTGGTGAAGGCAGAGGGAAGTCATTGGGATTGTTTTCTGTAGGGTTGTGCTTTATCTCCTCCAGATTTGGAGGTAGAAGCACCCCATTGCTTTGACCTGTAAGAATCTTGTGCCTGGTATTTAGGACCTTTAGGGCATCTGGATTTGCCCCTTTGAGCTCTGTCGGACACAGGAAAGGACCAATTTTTTGTAGGCCAGTGTCTACTGAATCTTGGTGGCTGCACTTGTAAGAAGTCTTTTACGGTTTGCATAGACTTAGCTTTGTCTTCCATTTTCTTTAAAACCTCTTCTGCCTTAATACCAAACAGAGTTATGCTGTAAAGGTGCATCCAATAATTTAGCTTTAACATGATCAGGCAAATTTTGCTCTTTTAGCCAGGCATGCCTCCTAATCACAGATCCAGTAACTGCGGCCCTGCAGGAGGCCTCTAAGGAATCAAAACCACACTGCAAAGTATGCTTTCCAACTTGTTCAGCTGCATGCCATAATTCCTGCAATTCTTTATTTTCTGCACATTCAGAAATCATCATCATATTCTGTTTCAGCAATCCCATAACATGTTATTGATACTTGAGCATATGAAACTGGCAGTTTAAGGCCCTAACTGCCAAGGTTGCAGATGTATAAACCTTTTTTCCCCATCTATCCAGTGCCTTTGAATCTCTGTCAGAGGGGGTACGATTTTTTGCTGGTGTGGCCTTAACTCCCTTTGGACCCTGTGAAATAGTTTCAGGGTCAGCAGCAGGGTTTCTAAATAAAAATTTGTGAGAGTCAGGGACCCTGTAATATCTGTCAGGCTTGCTGGAAGCCAGAGGTAAGGAGTCAGGAGTCAAGCTTGCCTCTGAAAACACATCATCCACAATGTCTAAAACAGGGGGTATGGCTAAAGGCCTGTGCTGAGGGAGAAGAAGGAAAACCCTGAGCCTCTTTTTTGATTCTGAGAAATCTTGACTCTCCCAGTGAAAATGCTCCCACAAAGTATGCAAGGTTTCTCCAAATGAATAATCCTCAAGAGGTGATGCAGATGGGATAGATTCCTCTGCATCAGAATCCTCATAGGGAGGTATAGATAATTCCTGATCAGAAGAGGAATCAGAAGAAATAGAAACCTGATCTGAAGATTCCTAACCAGTGTCTTGCCTAGGCCTCTTATCAGGAGGGGGTTGGGAACCCCTGATCAAGGTAATAAGGTCTTCAGCCATTTTGATCATCTGTTTTTTAGGCATAGCGGCCTGTGCACATGGCTCATGCATCGTTTTTTTAGCTTTAGAAGTTGGTTTTGTCTTTGGTTTTGCAGGTGTCGTCGGTTTTATATAAAAATGTTGAGGCCTGAATACACCCTCAGAAGCCGGTGCCTGCTCAGTGGCTCCGGACCCATCCGAGGGAGAGACATCCATGGGTACAATACTTTGAGTATCTTGTGGTGTGCCAGACTTCACATGGGTCTCGGTAGGGGCCTGCAACTCGAAAGTAGTGGGTATCAGGGGCTGCGAAAGCACCTCACTGAGTACCGGCGACTGGCTTATGAGAAGCTTTGTCATCTGTTTTGGACCTCGACGGTCTGTCTCTGTCCTTTTCTTTGCATTTTTGTGTACTCCGGTAGTCGGACTGCTATCCAAATGACATTTCAGGGTAGTTAAATCTGTTTCCAAAATATTTTGAGGCAAAAATATACCAACGCTTAATAGTGCGTTGGTTAACTCTAGCACAAAACCGACAGCCAGGCACATTGTGATCAGGGTCTAGGCAAGGAATACAGTATAAATGGAAGTATTTGCTTCCCACAAGTAATACAATTATTACATTTTTCTGACATCGGTATGGAGCAAGTAAAAAGTTTCCCCAAAGGGGTACTTAGCTTTAGTGAAGACTTCAGTTCTGAAACTCGAACTCGAAAATTTCAGGAGTCGGCCGACCGGCACTTGCGAACTGATTCTGCTTCAGGCACTGCGTGGCAAGAAAGACTAAAGAAAATGGTGTCCACTACTTGTTTTATACCTCTGAAGACCTGACGTCATGGAATAGGGGACAGCAACTGACGCAGGACCCAAGACTTTGGAATTCAGGCCAACTGAGGGCAACAGTGAAACACGAAGAACATCACAAAAGCTGGCACTAGACATTTAATAAAAAAAGGTGTTATACATAAAAGTTGGGAATAATAACTTTTTAATACAATAATGCTTTCTTTAATGTCTTTAAATGTACATGGCCTCACAGATAAATACAAACAAGAAACAGTAGTGAACTATATTAAAAATGTAGACTGCAAACAGCTGATTTACAAGAGACACACTTAGAAAGAACTAAACATGTGAATTTGATAAAGAAAGGTTTTCAGGATGGTTACTCAGTAGAATACCTGGGACAAAGGAAGAGAGGAGTACTTATATTAATTGCAAGAGGAGCTCCAACAGTGATAAAAGAAGACTAAAAATGAAAATAATGGCAGATTTGTAATGCTAAGGGGCTACTGGCAAGGGAAGAGGATTACACTGGCATGTATGTACATTCCACCTAAAACTGCTATAATGGAGCTTAATACAATTCTGGGGGAAATAATCAGTTTTCAGCAAGGAATATTACTTGTAGGTGAGGAATGGAATTTGATTTGTAGCACTGAATATGTGTCCGGGGCCCAGAAGGGAAAATAAAACAAAGCAGGGCAGGGCAGATTTTTGAAGAACTTTATGAAAATATTTGGCATGGAACATGCGACTGCAGTAATAGGAGTTCAGAGTGAATTTACATATTCCCCAAGATATTAAAACTGGCTAGGCTAAACAGAATTTACATTTCACAGTAGCACGTGCATTTAATTGATGATCTTGATACCCACCCAATAACTATTTCAGATCATATGCCAATAATAGCTAAAAATAAAAACACAGGGTAATTAAATAAAAATGAGACATTGGGGCTTTCCCACCTATCTGTTGAAAAGAGAAGAATTTAAGGAATGGGCAGTGGAGGTTATTGAGGAGCTGTTAGAGAAGATAGAAATTTCTTCTGAAAATATAATTAGGGAGTGGGATAAAATTAAAGTGGAGTTTAAAAATAAGTTGGAAATAAAAGAAAGGGAGCTATGGTTCAGAAGTAATAATTATTTAGAGGGACTGGCAAATATTATATTGCAGAATACAAGGAATCTCACAGAACAAGAAGAGGATCAACTGCAGAATGCTATGCAGAAAATAAGGGATTACCTAGATAATATGTATGAGCTTAGAAAGATTGCTGTTAAAGAACTGTTTTTTGATGATAACATTAGAGCACAAGAACTTTTAGGACAATGACTCAGGCAACAGAAAGTAGAAAGGGCTGTTGCCAAACTTTGGGAGCCTATAACAAAGAAGTTAAAACAGATCCTGTAGAAGTATTACATATATTTCAGAAATTCTATGAGTCTCTATAAAGCATAGAAATATGAAAATCAAGAAAAGATACAAATGAAAATGTTGGAAAAATTAAATATGACAAAGTTAGAGGTAGATGAGGCTCAATTACTAAGTTAGGATAGCAGGAGATGAGATAAAAATTGTGATGTATAATCAAGCTACACGAAAGTCCTCAGAAATAGATGGTATTCCTGTGGACATTTGGAAGCTAGGAGGAAAAAACTTTAAAGATCTGGAAGATTTTGTTTAACAGTATCTTAAGAGAAGTACCAACATCCTGGAAGAAAGCAGTGGTAGGTGCAATATGTAAAGAGGGTAAGGATCCATTAGATCCAGCTTCATACAGGCCCATTTCAATACTAAACCATTACTATAAAGTGTTCATGTCTGTAACGGCTAAAAGAATGATAGAAGTAATGCCAAAACTGACAGATATGGCTCAATGTGGTTTTGTGGAGGAGAGGCAAACATTTGACAACACTAACAGAACACTGATGATCCAGAGGGAAGCAGAATGTAAGAAACTACCATTGTTGTTAGTGAATCTAGATGCAGAGAAAGCATTTGACAAGAGTAAGCTGGGACTTTATAAGTAGTGCAATGGAAGCATTTGCATTTCCTGAAAAAATGATAAGGTTACTTAGGAGAACATGAGGCATTGGAGGCGAAAATTAAAGTGGGTAGGATCCTCTCTGATAATTTCTGCTTAAGCAGAGGAACCAGGCAAGGGTGTTCTCTTTCCCCTTTATTATTTGCATTATATTTAGAACCACTGGCAAAGAAAATAACAGACTCTGAAACTCGAGGATATAATTGGTATGGCAGTCGAGAAAAGCTAGCTTTATTTGCAGATGATATTTTGTACCTAACAAAACCAGAAAACAACATTACATTTGTTGTGGAACATTCTGAGACAGTTTCAGATCTTTTTGGGATACAAAAATTAATGAAACTGAAACAAACACAATAGCGGTAAATTATGTACTCACACATGAACTGCTTTAGGAATACCCATATTTATGGCGACATGATAAAATGAAATATTTAGGAGTATGGATTACTAGTGTGGCAGCTAAGGATATGTGGGAAGAGACTAAACAATAATACAAAAATCTGATAAAATGTTAGCTTTGTTATAGGGATATGGATAGTATGATACAAGCAGTTAAAATATTTTAGTCCCTTTAGTCTTATACAAGGGTCAGGCATATTTTTATCAACCAGAAGAGAAGTTGTGGGAGCAATTAATAAAGAGCAGATATCTGGAAAGTGAAGACTGCAAGAGTTAAGTGGGATAAACACAGTCTTCCAACAGAACAAGGCAGATTGGGACTACCCAATTTGAAGGGGTATTTCAGAGTTGCACAGTTAAAGCTCCTACACATAGCACAAGCAGAAAACTAAATTCAAAGTGGAAAGGGATGATGATGAAACATGGGGAAGGCTCAAGAAACAAGGAAAGACTGGGATTTTGGATGCAGGCCTTTAAGGAGAATAACAGTAATTGTGCAGAATGTTATATCCATAAAGTAGCAGAAAGTATTCTAAGAACTAAACCAACATGAGAATGGAGAAAGGAGATTCTGCCGATAAGGATGATTACAATTAAGGATACAGACGATAGGCAAGAGGGGGCTGGAATTTATTGGAGAAAACTGGCAAAGGAACCAAGGTATTGGGAGCAAATAACTAGCTAGGGAAAGATGATAGACTAGGAAGCTGCCAAGAATGTATTAGACTGCAGGTAAGAGACTGCCCTCCCTATCAGGGATGGATATCAGAGTATAGACAAAGAGTAAAAAACGGGGGGAGAGGTCCTAAACAAAAGACCAGCAATGGTAGAGTTTTTAATAGAATCTAGAACAGAAACTGCCATTAAAAAGGAATAATTAGTACAGCATATAAAATATTTCATGATAACTATAAGAATCAATCAGAGGAGTTTAGAAAGGAAGGGGAAGAAAGACTGGAAAAGCAATTCACAAAGAAACAATGGGAGGATATATGTATGTTTCCCAAATATGTAACAAAATCTAGAAGATTTTGGATTTTTGCTTGGAAATGTTTACAGAGATATTTTTATACCCCATGCAGACTCCACAGAATTTTTCCTGAGGCAGACAGTAAATGTTGGGAGGTGTGAAGGGGAAGAAAGAGGTAATTGGGAACACATTTTCTGGAAGTGCGGTGAGATGGCTGACTTTAAGGATTCCCTGCAGGATGCACTGTTGGAAATGCTGGGTGGGCAGATTGGTCTGACAAGGGAGATGATTTCTCTGAGCTATGATACAGGGTTGGAATTGCCTAGACATGGTAAGGCCTTGCTGTGTCTAATAATGGTGGCTGCCAACAAAGCAATTACTAGAAAATGGAAATAAAAATCTAACCCAACTATACTGGAAGTAGTGAATATAGTAACAGTGAAAACACAACTGGAACTGAAATCTTTAGAAAATGGTAGGAGCAAACTACATAGGAAAAAATGTGAATTGTGGGAACAATACATACAAGGGAAAATGGGGTCTAAAAGGTGGCAGGACTTAAATGACCTATGTAACGTTTGAGTGAGAAAGATTGGGTATATTACAAAAGATATATAATGTTTGCAACTGGGAGTGTGTCAGTACAGTTTGTGATGTAAAATGCTTGAGACTAGGATTGTGTCGGTGTGGTTTGTTCTCATTTATATAAATATATGATTGCCTATGTAGTAAGTGATGGTTTAATAAAGATGCTTCTTGTTTAAAAAAAGCAGAAATTGAATAATTCATGTAATATAGCTTAGGTTGTATTGCAATATATGTGAATTATAATGTATGTTATGTTAATACAGTTTGATTTGCCTATGTCACAAGTGATAATTCAATAAAGGTGTCTGGAGGAAAAAAAGTTTCTGTAACTCCTTCTGTTTTTCTTCAGAAGATTTGAAAAGGATAACAGCATTAGCCCCAAAGAGGGAAGAATTATCAAGAGAAGCATCCATAAGTTTTGCCTTGACATCATCAGGGAAGAGTTGTAATCTCAACCAAGAATATCTTCTAAGGACCGAGCCAAATGCAACTGATCCTTCAGATACTTCAGCCGCATCACAGCTGCACTTTATTGAATGATGAGTCGCTTGCAAAGAGGCTGTCAAGAGGGAGGAGAGATTAAGCTTGACTGCAGAGTCTGGAAGGTCTGACAGCAGCTGTGAAGCCTGAGAAAGCAGGGACAAAACATATTTGGACATAAGTGTTTGGTAATTAATAGCCCTGAAGGCCAGTGTAGGTGAAGTATAGAATTTTTTACCCAGTCTCTCCATTATCTTACTGTCTTTATCAGATGGAAGTATGGAGGTGGAAGGAAAACATTTAGAAGGTCTGTCTGCAGACACTGAGACAGCAGGATTTGCACCAGGACATTTGGAAAGAAATCTGGTACCTTGTAAAATCTATCCAGCCTTTTTGGGGCAGGAGGTTGTGAGTCAGGTGCCTTGGATGCTGACAGGAAGGCATCCAAAAAGTAGGCAACAAAGGGGGTATTAGCAGAAGGGGAGTCAATCTGTAAGAGATAATAGTACCTCTTCTGCACCTCTGAGACATAAGAGGAGTTCCATTTAAAGAAGACTCTCATCCTAGAAATGGTTTCTCTGAAAGAGATGTCCCCCTCAGGGGAGTCAGTAGCATTGAACTATATTTCAAAATGCTCCTCCTCCAAAGAAGAGCTCCTTGGAACAGAAGTGGGAGATACACTCGAACATCTACATTTATGGTAAGTGCACACAACTGTACTATGTTCTTCGTGTTTCACTGTTGCAGTCATCACATTTGGGTTGATTCTCAAAGCTAAGGAAGGGTGTAGGCAGTTAAAGAGCATTGGGACTAGCAATCAGGCCATGTAAGACTGCTGTGACAAATTCAGCTCTGGATTTAGAAAAGACAGGCAGATGGTAATACTTGGTGAAAGTATGTCCAGAGCTCCAGGTAGCAGCTTCCAGGATGTCCCTGGTAGGGACTCCTCTGAGAAATGCCACAGAGGTAGATGCAGCCCTGGTAGAATGTGATTTTATCCCCTGTGCGGTAGGTTTTCCATGGTGCTTGTAGCAGAAATGGATGCAATGGGGTATCCATTTGGAAATGGTTTGCTTTGAAATGGCCTTTCCCTCTGCCTCTGCAGCAAAGCTAACTAGCAGCTGGTAACATTTTCTGAGAGGCTTAGTTCTGTCCATGTCCAGAGAATGCAGTATCCTTTCCCCCTTATTTTCAGGATTAGGGAAAAAGTAGGCAAATGAATGGACTGGTTTAGAGCCACACTAAACACCACCTTGAGCATAAAGGATGGATTAGTCCTGAGGGAAAAACTGTCTGCATGGAAGATAATGAAGGATGTCACTGCCATGAGGGCCTGCAGTTCAGACACTCTTCTTGCTGAAGTGATGGCTAGAAGTAAGGTTGTTTTCCAAGAAAGGAATTTCCACTCTGCTGTAGCAGCTGGTTCAAAGGAGGGAAGAGTGAGTTTTTCCAATACAAAGTTAAGGTCCCAGGCTGAAGTAGGAGCTCTCCTGGGGGGTCTTACATTTTTGGCCCCTCTAAGGAATTGTTTTAGCAGGGCATGAGAGAAGAAGGGTGGCTCAGTATTATAATGTGCTGAAATGGCAGAGGTATGACTCTTAAATGAAGAGAAAGATAGGCTTTTGTGGAGCATTTCTGCTAAATAATCTAGAATATGAGGTAAGCTGGGCACCGTTGTGCCCATCCCTTGAGCCTGGTTCCAGGAACAATATCTTTTCCACTTTTCTGAATAGGATTTTCTAGTACTAGGTCTCCTTGCCTCAAGAATGACATCCAGCACCTGCTTACTGAGGGTTGCTAGAGGTGAGCTCAGGGAATTAGCCAGGCTGCAAGGTTCAGGGTTTGAAGCTGAGGGTGCAGAATTTGGCCCACCTGCTGGGACAGCAGGGAAGGGGTCTGAGGCAGGTGCCATGGTTGCAGCACTGTCAGACTGTGCAAAAGGGGGCATCAGTGCTGGTGTGGCCAGTCTGTGGCAATCTGTATTGTCCTTGGCTTGTCCTGTTTGATCTTTAGTAAACCTTCGAGAGGAGAGGCAGAGGGGGAAAGGCATAAATTGAGAGGCTTTCCCAGGTAAAGGACAGGGCATCCACTTTCCAATCTTGACTGTGGGGAGTTCTGGTGCAGAACTTGTTCAATTGGTAGTTCTGAGGGGAGGCAAACAGGTCTACCTCTTGTGTCCCCCATTTGTTCCTCAAGAGCTTGAATATTTTGTGTTCCAGTTTCCATTCAAGTGAGTCCATGAGATTTCTGCTTAAGTCGTCTGCCAGTGAATGTAGTTTGCCTGGCAGGAATTGAGCTTGCAGGTTCACTTGGTAGCTCAAGGCTGTGTTCCACAGAGCCATGGGTAGTCTGCAGAGTAGGTAGGAATGGGTTCCCCTCTGCTTGTTTATGTACCACATAACTGTGGTGTTGTCTGCCTTTACCAACAGTTGTCCTGGAAGAATAAGGTCTTTGAAGGCTCTCAGAGCATTCTGTACAGCTAACATTTCTTTTTGATTGATATGCAGGTGCATCTGTTTTGGGTTCCATTTGCCCTGAAGGCACTGCCCTGACATGTGAGCCCCCCCCCCCCCCCCCCATGCACGGTCTGATGCATCTGTTGTTAGGGTTTGGGTGGCAGGGGGTAAGTGAAAGGGAGTCCTTTGTTGTGGTAGCAGGCCTCTGCCCACCAAAGGAACTCTTCCCTTAGACAAGGAATGATAGGAATTATATGATATGATAGGAATCTTTGTTTCCAGGTCCTGAGAATGTTGACGCCATAGACTTTTTAGATACCATGGAAGTTTCCTTAAATGCAGTCTTGCATATGGATTAACAGAATGCAAGAGGCCATGAACCCCAGGGCTTGCAGGATTTTCCTTGCAGATAGCTGGGTTTTTGTGGCCAGCAGGTTGAAGTAGGTTGTCAAATAAACTTGCTTCTCTGGAGTGAGGGATGCCATCTGGGAAGTTGTGTTCAAACTTGCTCCCAGGAATACAATCAGTTGGCAGGGTACTAGGTGTCATTTCTTCTCGATGATGGTATACCCCAGTGAGGTTAGAAGTCTCTTTACAAATGCTAGGTGTTGTAATAGCAAGTCCTGACTTTCTGCCTGAATCAGGCAATCATCCAAGTATGGGTAAATCTGAATATTTCTCTGCGTGCAAAATGCAATGGCTGGAGCTAGGCACTTTGTAAATACCCTGGGTGCAGTAGATAAGCCAAAGGGAAGTGCAGAGGTATTGTCTGCAGGATTCCCTTATTGGAATGTGCAGGTAAGCATCTTTTAAGTCTAGGGTTGCCAGCCATGCATCCTTGACTAGCATACGAAGAAGCTATTGAAGAGTTAGCATTTTGAATTCGGGAACCACCAGAAAGGTGTTGAGAATAGACAGGTCCAAGATAGGACGCCAGGAGTTTTCTTTTCTGGGAACCAGGAACAGTCTTGAATAAAAACCTTGTCCCCTTTGTTCTGTTGGGACAGGTCAAAGAGCCCTGATGCTGAGGAGAGAGAGCACTTGTTTTTGGGCCTCCGCCCACTGATTTGGGGGGAGGTCTGGCCATCCACTTAGGGTTGAGAGTGAGTGGAAGTGGAATCTGTATCCTAGGAAACTATGTTTAAAACCCATTTGTCCTGGGTAATGAGTTCCTAGTTTTTTGCATGCAGGGCGAGCTTTCCTCCTAAGAGAGCAAGTAGTTGAGTAGGGCTTGAAACAGTTAAGGATAAGTCGTTGTGCATTTTTTCCACAGGGGGGTGGCTTACTACTCCCTGCTTTGGAAGTGGGAGCTCCCCACTGCTTAAATCTGTGCATAGCCTGAGACTGAAGTCTTGGTGGTCTGCTGCTCCTGGGTTTGGACTGAGAAGGCCTGGAAGGGACTGGAAAAGACCAGTTCTTTGAAGATCAATACCTACTGAATTTAGGAGGCTGTACTTGTAAGAAATCTTTAACAGTTTGCAAAGATTTAGCTTTTTCCTCCATCCTTTTGAGGACTTCTGCTTTGTTGCCAAAAAGGGAGTCTTGGTTTAAGGGTGCATCCAGTAATTTAGCTTTAACATGATCTGGCAAGTTTTGCTCCTTAAGCCAAGCATGCCTTCTAAGTACAGACCCAGTGACTGCAGCCCTGCAAGATGCTTCTAAAGCATCAAAACCACATTGCAAAGTATGTTTACCAAATTGTTCAGCAGAATGCATTGCCTCTTGCAAATCTGTGTGTTCAGCACAGTCAGGAATCAACATCATTTTCTGTTTAAGTAGTCCCAAAATATGCTGCTGATACTTTAACATATGAAACTGGCAATTTAAAGCCCTAATGGCCAAAGTAGCAGAAGTGTATACTTTCTTACCCCATCTGTCTAAGGCTCTAGAATCCCTATCAGAAGGGGTAGGGTATTTGGCAGTAGTAGCCTTAATGCCTTTTGGCCCTTGGGAAATGGTCTCTGGATCCGCAGTAGGATTCTTGAAGAGGAATTTGTGAGAGTCAGTTACTCTGTACTACCTGTCAGTTTTCCTGGGAGCTGGAGGCAAAGTGTCTGGGGTAAGGCTGGATTCCAAGGAATCATCATCTAGAATCTCCAGAACAGGAGGAATAGCTAGAGGCCTGTGTTGAGACAGGAGTAAAAATTCCCTAAGTCTCTTTTTGGACTCAGAATAGTCCTGGCTTTCCCACTCAGAATAGTCCTGGCTTTCCCAGAGGAAATGCTCCCTAAGGGTATGCAAGGTTTCACCAAAAGAAAAATCTTTTGGAGGGGAAGCAGAGGGAATGGAATCCTCTGCATCAGAATCCTCATAAGTAGATAAGGGTAAATCTTGGTAGTCAGAAGGAACAGAGATATCAGATTCCTGATCAGAAGAATCAGAAAGAAAATCAGTTCTAGGTCTCTTAACGGGAGAAGGCTGGCTTCCCCTAATTAAGGTAACAAGGTCTTCAGCCATTCTAATCAGTTGTTTTTGAGGCATATGGGCCTGAGAATGCAGTTCGGTCATCGGTTTCCTAGGCGTAGTGCGAGCTTTAGGCCTGAGGAATTTGGTATTCTTAGCTTGAAACAAAGTCGTCGGTTGTTTAATATGAAAATCGGTAGGCCTGAATACACCCCTCAGAAGCCGGTGCCTGCACAGCGGCTAAAGACCCATTCAAGGTAGAGACATCCGCAGGTTCCACAGTTGAAGAAGCATCTTGTGGCATACCGAACTCTGAATGGGTCTCAGTAGAAGCCTGCGAATCTGTAGAAGCAGATATCAGGGGCTGCGAAAGCACCTCACTGATTACCGGCGGACTGGCGACTAGCTTAACAGAAGCGTCATCTGCAGTTTTGGACCTATGCTATCTGTCTTTGTCTTTATCCTTACGTTTTTTCAGAAGATCAGTAGTTGGATGGCTTAACAAAGCCATTTCGGAGTATGGAGATCCAGAACAAACGTATTTAGCTACAAAAATAGCCAGACAATGAATAGTTTGGGCGTTGAACAAGGCACAAAACCAACAGCAAAGGACGTCGTGGTCGGGGCCTAAACAGGTGACGCAGTAATAATGAAAATCTCTGTGAGGTATTTGCTTTCCACAGGCAAGACAATTGTTCATTTTTTTCTGACATCGGTTAGGAAAAGAAAAAACAATCCCCAAACAGGGTACTTATCTTGTTGAAGACTTTAGGTCTGAAACTCGAAAACAAAAATTCCAGGAGTCGGCCGACCGGCACTTGCAAACTGCTTCTGCTTCAGGCACCACACGGCAAGAAAGACTGATGTAATGGGGTCAGCTGCATGTTTTATACCCCTGACGACTTGACATCATGAAAGAATAGACAGCATCTGACACAGAACTCCGAAGACTCTGGTATTCAGGCCAGCTGAGGGCTACCTGCAGGCAGATAATCCAAATATGATGACTGCAACAGTGAAACACGACAAACATCAGCAGAGGAAGGTCTCAAAGCTATAAACACATTAAGAATGCCCTGTGAAAAGGTCTGTCAGTCTGGAGTAGGGTCCTGAGAAGGTGAAACAAGCTTTAACCTTAGTTTCCTTTAACAGGAGGATCTGATTTAGGCTGAGAGGAAGGGATCAGCATAGGCCAACCCTCTGGCATGGACATTGGACTCTCTTCACTGGCTATGTAAAGAGACGTACTACGAGGGGCATCTGAAGCGATGAGCCATGGTTCCCCCCTTACCATCCTTACTGAAAGTCTGCGAAACCTCTGTGGGACGTGCTAATGGCAATTTCCTTAGCAGCCTCCAAACAGATACCAGCCTCAGGAAAAAAGCCAGGGCCTTCATCAACCTCGAGAGGAATGTCTGGAATCAGAGGCACAGCCAATGATTCGGGCCTAAGTGTTTTTGACCTTCTTCGGAGGCTCGCTGGACAGACCCAACGTACCTCACAGCAAGCACTAGTTGCTTAAACCTCTGGTTCTCCAGATAAATACTTAAGGCAGAAAGATGACTGCAGAGCATCTTAGGGACAAACACCTGTCAAATCGCACACTCCTTATAATCGTTTGCAGACTCTACACAGAACAGATACCGGTCGTGACTATGTGTGGAATTGGTCTTCCACAATGGCACTTGAACTTCATAAAACAGGCAGTAGCAAAAAATTAGTACAAGGAAACCCCCCAATGGGGCACTTATCTGAAAATACCAACAACTTGGCAATCAGACGAATGAGAGAAGATGGCATTTGGACCAGCGGCAGAGAAGTTCTCATGATAGTATGCGCGGGTGTCACTTTTATGGCTTACTCTTCCTGCTGCCATTGCGCGATGTCCCACGTACCTTGCAGCAGTAAAAGTCTTTTGTAAACTGGCCAGATGTTCAGGTTACCTAAGCAGAGAATCCCTTGTGTTATGAATACTGCAACATGGGAATACAAGGACATTCATCAGACCCAGCTTCATATAAGCCCATTTCAATTTTAAACCATGATTACAAAGTGTTTATATGTCTATAACAGTTAAAAGAATGGCAAAGGTGTTGACAAAATTGACAGCTATGGATCAATGTGGTTTTGTGGAGTGGATGGCAAACATTTAATATCATTAATAGAATAATGATCCAGAGGGAAGCAGAATGTAAGAAACTACTGCTTTTGTTGGTGGGTCTTGATGCAGACAAAGTATTCAACACAGTAAGCTGAGATTTTATGAGTACGGCAATGGAAGCATTTGGTTCATATGTGTATACTAGGCTAACAACCATTCAGGCCTTTATAAGCCTAGTCTTGCAACCCACATGTGTCCCACAAGTTACATGTTTTAGACATTTATATAGGGTTGATTGTTGGTTATGACTTGATTTACTAACTGCCTCTGTCCACCAGAGACGTGGATGCTAGACCAGGGGGTGAATTTTCAACTTCCCATCCGGTGGTCCATGTTACACTTAAATATGGTTAGGGAGGGCCTTTGTTTCACATAGATGTGGAGCCTTTTCCAAACAAAGGGAATTCTCTGTCATACACATCTGTCACTCAGTGTCCTATTTATATTGCAAACAAAATTTAGGTCTGTGGATCTAGTAGCCCTGATGCTGTTTGTTTTGTGGATATGCACACGGTTCATCATCGGAGTCCAGTGATGCCTTGAATACCAGGCACAGACCACCTCTCAGTAGTCTGTAGGAGATCCAGTACAGACATAGGGCTTTGAGGCGATCCACATAGGACACTGTGTTTATGTCATGTATTCTTTTTGTAAGAAACCTTTACGGATGCTCCTCTCGCTCCATGTGTCTGGTCAGGTACATACCAAACGGGGCATAATACTCAATGATGGGTCTGATGAAGGTGAAGTATAGTGGTACAATGACTTCCCTGGACCTAGATGCCATGCACTTACTTATAAGATGAACAACATGGAAGGTTTTCCTTTCTAGCTTAGATACATGTTGTCAAAGACTAGGTTACTGTCTACATGTGTTTCCAGATCCCTGACTAGTGGGTCAACTCTTAGGGGTGTTTTACTGATTACATAGTTTCCTGGGGTGGCAAACATCCCAAAAGCTACTATAATACATTTATTGGCATTGGGTTTTAAGCTGTAGCTTGGCACCGGTAATTTATGTCTGTGTTAGACCTGCTTGTAAGATGTTAGTGTCTTGAGGGGATTCTATGACTGTTCCAAGTTTGCAATCATCTGCAAACTTGGCCAACCAGAGGCCTTTGACATTACCCTTGACTTCTGAGAAGTAGATGTCAAAGAGGAGTGGGCCCAGCACAAAGCCCTAAGGGACTCCACTTGGTGACTAGCCTCTTTGAGGAGGTGATCTCACCAATCGTAACTTTTTGGGTCCTATCTGTGAGCCAGTTGGCTATCCAGCATGTTACATAGAGATTTATGCCTAATTCCAAAAGTTTGTTAACAATGCCAGAGTGGGGTATTGTATAAAATGCATTAGCCAGGTCAATGTAGGCAGTTTGCATGGTTTTACCCTCATCTACTGCCTTGGTGACTTCCTCAAAGAAGTCCACCTGGTTCAGCAGGCATGACCCTTCTTTAAAAAAGACAAACTGTGACAGATATAGTGTTTGAAGGTCTCCTAGGTCTTTGCTGATCATTTCAATGACAATTCTTTTCATGGCTTTGCATATAAGATTAGTCAGACTAATGGGTCTGTAGTTTCCAGAAACAGTTGACAGTCCGCACTTATGAAAAGGGATGACCATTACAGTTCTCCATTCTCATGGCACTAAGCCTGTCTTAAGACTATAGCTAAATAGTGACTCCAGTGGCCCTGACAGGTCATATTTCAGACTACTCAGGAGGCATCCTGGGATATTATCGGGGCCCACTGAGGGTGTGTTTTTGGCTTTAGTGAGCACAGCCAGGGCATGCTTTCTATTTATAGTTGGAGGGGTTATATTTTAAAGGAATTTATTGGGAAACAGATGGGGTTGTTTGGAGGGTAAAACTAGAATTCAATTTGTAAGCTAGCAGATTCAATACATCACCTGGCTCAGTGAGTGTGGCATTAACTACCACTTAGGTTTCTGACACAGCTGATGAAGGTCTTATGGTTATCTTTTGCCTGGGATACTATCTTGACCTCAAAACTGGCTTTATTGGACTTATTTAGCCTTCTTAGCTGCCTGTTTATTTTAAGGAGAGTTTTTATCTTTATGGGAGTTATGCTTCTTGATTTCAGCCATGATTTTTTTTGCCTTTTGTTGTATAACCTGTTTAATTTGGGATGCCACCAGGATGGTTTGTTTTGAAATTAGTATTGGGCTTACTTCTGGTAAATACAGCAGCCTTTATGCAGCCATTGACATGGCTATACAGAGTTTCTGTTAACAATTCTGCATAGGCTGCTGTGTTCTCTGGATTTGGAGGTGCAATGAAATTTTGAAAAATATCACTCAGTAAAAGGTACTTTGCCTTGGAATAGTTCCCAACTGTTACTGGGGTTACTGAGTTGATTTTGATTTCAGAGACAACTTTATAGCTAGACCTTAGCAGGGGGGATGTGACATTGGCAGTGGTACATCTTTCTTCCATATTTGTAAGCATGAGGTCCAGTATGCTGAAACTTGTCGCGGTCATACGCACTAACTGGTTAAGGGTGTTTGTATTTGCAAAGTCCATGAATCTCTGTGCCTGCAGATTTGAGGCCATGTAGGATTCCCATTCTATAGAAGGGTAATTAAGTCCCCCATAAGTAAGGTGTTAGGTTGGATGGCAAGTGTTTCCAAAAGGTTTAAGCAAGTGCTATAAGTTTCATGGGACATACAGGGTAGCCTATAGCTTGCTAGGATATGGTACAGGATTTTATCTATGGTGATCTGCATGTGGAGAAACTCCAGTGCATCATCCTGTTTTATTTATATTGAGATACCACAATTTTTAGTCCTTGTCAGTGCAGCTACTGATCTAAATGTGTGGAAAGCAATGAAAACTTGCACTGTTGGGGTACACTCTGCAGATTTAAACCATGTCACTGTAACTGCACTGATGTCTATATTCCCCCAGTGTGAGGAGGGCTTGGAGGGAGTTTAGCTTTTTGTTTAGTTTCCTGACATTGAGCAGTAACACCTTCAGGTTCAGTTTAGTTAATTTGCTATGTCAGTAGGTTTGCCAATTTTGTCTAAAAAAGCTCCATGGGGGAGGATACAGTTTTAGCCAGAATTCAAATGCCTAGAGGGAACAGGTGCAGAGCATCCTTGGCAGAGCAACAAGGTTTGTTAACTTTGTCTTCCCATGCTGAGAAATATTGGATCCCCTGAGAATGACACCAGAAACTCAGCCAATTGTTCAAATCAATCATCTTTTATTGTTACTTTGGCATCATCCCTAATGAAGGTAATATGCTGCTCAATTCTAGACTCATACCAGCCTGAGACACATAGAGAAATGTCTCTCTTCATATAGTCTACTGAGGTATGTCTCAGGTCATTTACACCTACATGGACTTTACTGGAATTATATTAGTACCTGTGGTGCAGTGACTTGAGTACATGCATAATTTTAACAGATCCTGGCTCCAGATAGGCAACTAACCATTACCAACTTTTTGTTCAGCCTGGTTGGAAGGGGATCAGTATGTCTTACAATGGAGTTCCCTATAACTGAAGCCCTAAGAAGTGCATTTGTTTGCCCTAAGGGCTTTGTATTTGTGGCTCCAGTGATTGAGGCTGAATGCATGCTGTTAGGTGTTGCTTTTGTTGAGTGCTTTTGGATACGCTGAGGGTAATCTTTGCTGACTGGTGTTCTAGGAGGTCTTTTTTGTTTAGGAAGATCACATTTAAGTGCCTCAGCAAATATGGGTCTATGTAAGTGTTGTGTGCTATGTGACAGGGGTGCCACGTACATGGTTTTGACAACCTGATGTATGCTTCTATATGAGAGTTTAGTCTCCAGTGACACTATGTATTTATAACTCTTCAGACTGTATCCATTACTTTAAGGATTACATGGTTGTCAGTAAACATAAGACAATTGCTAAATTGCCTCAAGTTACCCATATCCACCAGGCTGGTTGCTGAGAAATTAGGAAATTGCATATCCATACTGTCTGGTCTCCTAATAGGTGAGCTACAAGGGTGGGGTATGCTATTAAGGTTGCTTTTTTTGGGAGTGGGTTGCAAGCAGATTAGGCTATAAAAATACTAAATTTAACAGTATTGCCACTAAAAACACAGCTAGTTGCTCTAATCTGGTCAGTCAGCAAGGTATTTACTCCATACTTACTGTTTTACAGGTTACTGCTTTATGGGCAATTCTAAATGGAAAATTTGCTTCTAGATGTTTGCAGTTGTACAGGGCACTGGCATGGCAAGCAGCTCCATGCAAACATGCCAAATTTATACCAGCACTGGAAATACAGAACAGTGACTACTCTGCCCAATAAAACACTACACTTAGAGCATTTTTGTGTGCTTCCCAACTCAGATGGACCAGACAAACACCTACTGCTATTAGATAAATAATTCCATCCTTCCTAATGTAAAAACACAGTAAAAGAGTGTCCAAAATGCAATGCTATCACAAACAAATAAACTTAAGGAAAGGCATAAGCTGAAGCAATAACTAATTCAAGATATCAACACCAGTGTACTTTAACTGTGACTATTCAATAAAAGAGCTTCACTTTATGGAAATGAGCAATGCATTCCTTGATACAATAACAAGGTTAATTGGGAGGACATATGAGGCATCAGAGACAAAAATTAAAGTGGGAGGTTTCTTCTCTGATAAGTTGAGTCTGAATAGAGGAACCAGGCAGGAGTGCCCTCTTTCCCCTTTTCCAATGGCTCTAAAAATAAAGCAAATAAAGAAAATAAGGGACTCATAAATTCAATGATATAAATAGTATGGCAATAAAGAAAGGTTGGCTTTATTTGCAGACAACATTATTTTGTGCCCGATAAAATCAGAAAAGAACATTTCAGTGTTATAGAACATTCTGAAACAGATTTTTTTATATATAAAATTAATGCAGACAAAACAAAGGCTACAGCTGTAAACTATGTATCCGGACATTCTTAAGGTCCTTAAGGTCATAAGGTTCTTGCCGCCCCTATAGTGCCTTTTTTAGGCAAGGTTCAAATGACAAATTCACCACCGTAACAGGAACAGGCAAGCAAAACTGAGGATGATGCTACTCAATGCTTGAAGTCTAAATCTCAAAATGCACTCACTCGAGGCACTCCTTAAAATGGAGAACATTGATATCTGTGCAGTGACTGAGACCTGGTTCAAGGCTCCACAGAGCACCCCTGCACTACCAGGGTATAACTCATACCACACTTTTCGGCCATGTAACCTGGACCGAAACACCAAAGGCGGAGGTGTGTCCATATTCATTACGGATATCCACACCTCCAGGCTAGCTGCTCAGCATAATGCAGCCGAGGTTATCCAAGTGCAACTAACTCTGGGCAAAACTGCAATCCAAATTGTAGCTTGCAACAGATCACCCACCATGCCCCAGGATTCCCACTCCTCTTTTCTTGATGTACTGGAAAATATTAGGGTTCAACCAAACACCCTAATAATGGGCAATTTCAACTACCCCACCATTAACTGGGAAAACTACTCATGTACCAACTCCTTCGCTCAACGCTTTCTGGAATTCATAAACTCCAATGCCCTGGATCAACTTATCCACACCCCCACCAGGGGCAACAATATACTGGATCTAGCCATTACCAATATGAGTGACCGGTATTCCACACCTGAAGTCAACGCCTCATTGATCCGCTCCGACCATAAGCTAATTACCCTAGATATCCACATCCTGCCTCCACCCCCCATTAAGGAAACCATGGTAAAAAAATTCTCCAAAGCCAAATTCATGCTTCTTAAGACAGAAGTGGTGAACTTCATGACACACACGCAGATGGACAATACAGTTAAGACTACTGAATCCTACACAATTGCACTTTATAAG
Organism: Protopterus annectens; assembly: GCF_019279795.1. Lineage (NCBI taxonomy): Eukaryota > Metazoa > Chordata > Ceratodontiformes > Protopteridae > Protopterus > Protopterus annectens. The sequence goes on from NC_056738.1 coordinate 191,690,953, forward strand.
CACTTACATGAGTGCATGGATCGTGCTATCCCGAACAGAATCAAGACGCTATCCTCCAAAAACAGGAAGCCAATCTGGTGGTCCCCTGCCATAAACAAACTGTACAACAGAAGGAAGAAACTCTTGCAAAAGAGAGTAAAATCCCACAAGTGGTGGAGCTCCCTGGTCAGCCTCAGTAAGAAGCTGCGATCCCTGATAAATCCTCCAAAGCTAGTTTCGAAAACAAAATCGCCACTGATTCTAAACACAACCACAAAGCATTCTATAGCTATGTCAAGAATCTCAATGGCAACACTCAGATCTGCTTTGAGTTACAGCACAATGGCACTAAATATACAGACCCAACTGATATTGCCAACATCCTGGCAGATAGGTTCAGTGCTAACTTTACCCCCCTCTCACCCCCTAAAGAGCCCATCTCTATACCGGAAGAATGCAAAGTTCCTGTAATCACGGCTGCACAGGTAAAAACCACACTCTCCAAAGCCAAGAACACAGCATCCATGGGACCAGACAACATCCCAGGCTGAACTGGCACCCCACCTAAGTAACATGTTCAATCATAGCCTCACCTCAGGCTTTGTGCCTGCTGAATGGCGCACAGCAACGGTTATCCCACTCCACAAGGGGGGAGCCACCATGGACCCCTGGAACTACCGCCCCATTAGCCTGACGAGCCTGGTCTGCAAGGCCATAGAATGTATCATCATGAAACTTATAAACAAAGATACTGGTAATCTCCAAACTCTGGATCCCACCCAGTTTGGGTTGGTAAAAGGCAGATCATGTCTCCTAAACCTGATCACCAAAGCCATAGACATGGGTAAGGTGGTTCACACAGCCTATCTAGACCTTGCCAAGGCTTTTGACGCCATCCCCCACTCTGGAATTATAGATAAACTCACTAAACTAGGTATAAATCCCTATGTCACAAGATGGGTTGCCAACTGGCTCACTGACAGAACCCACACTGTGAAAGTAGCAGACTCCAAATCCGACTTCAGACCAGTGACAAGTGGAGTACCACAGGGTTCAGTCCTGGGTCCTTCTCCTGTTTGGTATCTACTTCTCTGAAGTACAGACTAATACAGAAGGTCTTTGGCTAATGAAGTTTGCAGATGACTGCAAACTAGGAGCCATAATCGAAACTCTTAACGATGTGGACATCCTACAAAAGGGCCTCACTAAGACAGATGCCTGGTGTCAAAGCCATGGCCTCAAGCTCAATGCCAAAAACTGCATTGTCATCCCCTTTGGTAAAAACTCTGTACCCATGAACTACATCATAGGCGGTAGTATACTTAACACTGAAAGTGTGATAAGAGACCTTGGGACACAGGTGGACAGTAGTCTCTCCTTTGATAATCGCATCACCACAGTAGTCAGGAAATCCTTCTATGTGGCACACCTCATCACAAAAGGTTTCTCATCCAGAAAAAAGAGGTCATTGTTCCCCTCTACTCATCACTCATTAGACCCATTATAGAGTACAATGCCCCTTTTGGTATGTACCTCATAAGACATCTAAAACAACTGGAAAGGCCGCAGAAATACCTCACAAAGAAGATTACCAGCCTCAAACAGATGCCCTACGCAGACTGCGTATCGCCTACTCAGAGGTGATCTCTGCCTAACATAAAAAGCTATGTCAAACCCAGAGCTGTTGGGCATGCTCCACTTAAAGAAATCCCAATCCCTCCGAGCTACATGCTCTAGGGACCTAAACCTTGTCACCACATTAAACAGAACATGCCGGAGGGATAGATTCCTGTCCCAGAGACTTCCCATACTCTGGAATAAACTACCTATCTATATCAAACAAAGCT